>NW_025534774.1:82500-92500 GCF_020615455.1 Coregonus clupeaformis
CTTTTAATTATCACCCTACTAATATCATGTATTTTTTGGGACTAAATGCAGTTTGTATGTGCTGCATTGCCCTGCCCTGATCAATTTAAATAATAGACAGTGTGTTTCCCTCAAAATATATGTGTCATGGAGCAACTGCCTTTTATTTATCACCCTAATAATATCATGTATTTTTATTGGACTAAATGCAGTTTGTATGTGCTGACCTAACCTGATTAAATTAAATAATATACAGTGTGTTTCCCTGAAAATATAGGCAGTACATTCAGCCTTTGTTTTTAGTCGGTTCATTAAGTTGCATGGAAATACGAATCACTGATACATTTTGTTCATGTCTTTATATAGTGTACCAAGATTTGTTTGCATGCTTACGGCCATACCAGCCGGAATACGCCCGATCTCATCTGATCTCAGAAGCTAAGCAGGGTTGGGCCTGGTTAGTACTTGGATGGGAGACCTCCTGGGAATGCCAGGTGCTGTAAGCTTTTTGTTCCACTAGAGTGTACTCTTGTGTCATGGAGCAACTGCCTTTTATTTATCACCCTAATAAAATCATGTATTATTATTGGGGAAAATGCAGTTTGTATGTGCTGCCCTGCCCTGCCCAGATCAAATTAAATAATAGACAGTGCGTTTCCCTCAAAATATATGTGTCATGGATTAACTGCCTTTTATTCATCACCCTAATAATATCCTGTATTTTTATTGGACTAAATGCAGTTTGTATGTGCTGCCCTGCCCTGCCCTGATCAATTTAAATAATAGAGAGTGCGTTTCCCTCAAAATATTGGCAGTACATTCAGCCTTTGTTTTTAGTCGGTTCATTAAGTTGCATGGAAATACGAATCACTGATACATTTTGTTCATGTCTTTATATAGTGTACCAAGAGTTGTTCCCTCGCTTAAGGCCATACCAGCCTGAATACACCCGATCTCGTCTGATCTTGGAAGCTAAGCAGGGTTGGGCCTGGTTAGTACTTGGATGGGAGACCTCCTGGGAATGCCAGGTGCTGTAAGCTTTTTGTTCCACTAGAGTGTACTCTTGTGTCATGGAGCAACTGCCTTTTATTTATCACCCTAATAATATCCTGTATTTTTATTGGACTAAATGCAGTTTGTATGTGCTGCCCTGCCCTGCCCTGATCAATTTAAATAATAGAGAGTGCGTTTCCCTCAAAATATTGGCAGTACATTCAGCCTTTGTTTTTAGTCGGTTCATTAAGTTGCATGGAAATACGAATCACTGATACATTTTGTTCATGTCTTTATATAGTGTACCAAGATTTGTTCCCATGCTTACGGCCATACCAGCCGGAATACGCCCGATCTCATCTGAGCTCAGAAGCTAAGCAGGGTTGGGCCTGGTTAGTACTTGGATGGGAGACCTCCTGGGAATGCCAGGTGCTGTAAGCTTTTTGTTCCACTAGAGTGTACTCTTGTGTCATGGAGCAACTGCCTTTTATTTATCACCCTAATAAAATCATGTATTATTATTGGGGAAAATGCAGTTTGTATGTGCTGCCCTGCCCTGCCCAGATCAAATTAAATAATAGACAGTCGTTTCCCTCAAAATATATGTGTCATGGATTAACTGCCTTTTATTTATCACCCTAATAATATCCTGTATTTTTATTGGACTAAATGCAGTTTGTATGTGCTGCCCTGCCCTGCCCTGATCAATTTAAATAATAGAGAGTGCGTTTCCCTCAAAATATTGGCAGTACATTCAGCCTTTGTTTTTAGTCGGTTCATTAAGTTGCATGGAAATACGAATCACTGATACATTTTGTTCATGTCTTTATATAGTGTACCAAGAGTTGTTCCCTCGCTTACGGCCATACCAGCCTGAATACACCCCTTTCGGTAATTGAGGAAGTGGAAACAGGTGCGGTGGTATTGGAGGAGAAGGAGAGGGAATTGGTTGCTGCGTTTTTGAAATCTTTTTTTGTTTGGTTATTTATGTGGAATTTGATTTTTGTTTTTGATTTATTAGTAAGAGTTGTTTCTCCCCTAGCAGCTTTTGCTGGGGGGAAGGAAAGGAGGGAAAAATACAGATATAATTAGTTAATCGGACGGACAACAATAGATACAACGACCTACGCGATGGAACAGACAAAGAGTACTGGACATGGAGGAAAAGTTCCTGATGCACCATCATCGAGGGAAAAGTCCTATGATAAGACTTGTACGGTGGCGGTGGATATCACTGGGGAAAAGAAATTAACGATGATGGAATTGCTGAGAGGGATAAAGGAGGCGTGTGGAACGGTGATAGGGTGCAGATTTAAAGGTGATCAGAAGTATGAGATTACGATGTCCCATGTCCATGGGAAGGAGAGGTTAATGGATGGACTAAAAATCAAATCGTGCACGGTAATGGCGAGGGACATTTCAGCGGATGAGCTGGTGGTGTCCTTTATGAATTTACCAGTGTATATTAGTGACGATACTATCGTGGCAAAATTGGAAGGATGGGGTGTGAAGGCGGTTTCTGGGATTAAGAGGAGATTATGGCCAGGAACAGAGATCGCTGATGGCACAAGATTCTGTAAAGTTCGGTTTACAGACGTGGTGCGCTCACTACCATATTCTACCAAGTTTGAGACGTTGGAGGGGACTGAGTACTTTCGAGTGATACATGACAGGCAAGTTAAAGTGTGCCGAATTTGTATTCAGTCTGGCCACGTAGTACGGGACTGTCCTGATTTTCTATGTCGGAGATGCGGAGCACAAGGGCACTATGCAAGAGAGTGCGTCGAGAGAGAGGAGAGACCATGTAATGGATGTGGGGAGAGAAGAATGCGCTGTACGTGTACTGGGCCAACAGATGGTGAAGACATGGAACAACAGGAGGAGGAGATGGAAGAAGAGAGAGTGGAGGAGGGGGACGTGATGGAGGACGGGGAAAAAGGAGACAAGGATGGTGGAGGAGGAGGAGATGGTGAATCTACTGCGACAGAGGGGGATGGAATTGGGGCGAGCATGGATGCTCGAATTCCTAGATGACTACTGCACAGATGGAAAGGAGCCTGATGGTGGAGAAGGAGGAGGAGGTGAGCAGGAAACGGAAACATCTGAAGGTGAGGGAGATGAAGATAATGGAGGGGTTGTACCTGACACTATTCCTGAAAGTATGGATGTGAAGGGGGAATCCGCGAAGAGGAAGGACTCTGAGAGTGAAGTGTCCGCGGGTGAAGTCCAAAGGGTGAGGGAAGAAGCAAAGGAAAGTAGGAAGAGCAAGATCAAGAAGAAGAAGAAAAAGACTGGGTCTTGATGATGGGAAAAATCAACATATTAATTGTACTTATGGTGAGTGTTGTATCTGTTAATATTAATGGACTAAGGAATATGGGAAAGTTAGAACAGACAGTGAGTCTACTACAGGCTGATATTTTATGCTTCCAAGAGACACACTGGACTGACAGTATGATGGATGGAGTAAGAAAGAGATGGATGGATTTGATTTATTATAATAATGGTGGGGAGAGGACGTGTGGGGTTGCTATATTAATTAAGAGGGATAGTGTACAGAATATTAGGCAAGTGTATGCGGATAAAGAGGGTAGACTTTTGAGTGTTAAATTTGAATTTCTAAATGTGCAATACACTTTATTGAATGTTTATGCACCTAATAATGAGAGTGACCGAGAAGTATTTTTTAAGGCACTTGAGCAACATTGTGTGGGTAACTGTATATTGGTTGGGGATTTTAACGTTAGATTGACAAAACTGGACACGTCAAGGAGTACTTTGTTGCGCTCTGACATGTCTAGGCGAGTATTGTTGGGGATAATGAAGGATCATTGTCTGAGTGATGTATGGAGGGGAATGCATCCAGGTCAGAGAGTTTTTTCAAGGAGGCAGGTTGTTTTGAAGGTTCTCAGGCAAAGCCGCATAGATTATTGTTTAGCGGCGGAAAATATAGTGCAATATATACAAAAGATTAGGTATGATTTTAATACATTAAGTGATCATGCCTCTCTTGGTTTCCTGCTGGGTCCTAGTGTGCCTTCTAGAGGGGGTGGTGTATGGTGTTTGAATGCTGAGCTACTAAAAGAAGGAAAATATATTGATATGATTTCTGATTGTATAAATAGAGAAATATTGAGTGATTTTAAAAGTGTTAATATTGGTTTGTGGTGGGAGGGTCTAAAAGAGAAGATTAGAGGGTTGAGCATTAAATATGCAAGACGAAGGAATTTTCTTTTAAAGAGGGAGAGGATAGCTTTGAATAAAAGACTAGACATTGAGCTGGGGAAAAGTTGATACGGTGGAGGGTTATGATATGGCAGGTTTTATGGAAGCTCAGGCTGCGGTACATAACTTTGAAAAGAGTGCATGTATGGGGGCAATAGTAAGGAGTAGAGTACAGTATGCCATAGAAGGAGAGAAATGTACATCCTTCTTTTTAGGGTTAGAAAAGAAGAAGCAGGCTAGAAACTATATTACAGAAATCGAGAATGAGAGGGGGAGACAGTGAATGATCTGGTGGGGATTTTAGATACAATAGAATGTTTTTATAGTAATCTTTTTAAAAAAGAATGCAATGATCAAGGATGTATAGAAGAGGTGTTGAGCTATGTAGATGCCAGAATATCAGAGGATGAAAGACTCATGTGTGACACAGACTTGGCGGTCACAGAGATACGGGAGGCGATTTTGTCTGCTCATAGAAATAAGAGCCCTGGCTCTGATGGGCTGACAAGTGAGTTTTACAAAACATTTGTGGATATAATGGCACCTGTTTTATTAGATGTGTACAAATATATGGAGCAATCTCAGGAAGTCTCGGAGTCGATGGCGACTGGCTTAATAACTATAATATATAAAAACAAGGGAAGTAGGAAAAGATTAGAAAATTTTAGGCCATTATCTATTTTAAATGTAGATTATAAGATCTTAACTAAGGTGCTGGCTAACAGAATTAATAAAGTAATGGGAAGTATTATTTCAGAGACACAGGCTTACAGTGTTCCTGGTAGAGAAATAGCAGACATTATTTGCACTTTAAGGGATGTCATAAGACATATGAAGGGTGAGGGAGGTGTAGTATTGAGCATTGATTTAAATAAAGCTTTTGATAGAGTAGAACATTCATTTCTAATGCAGACGCTTAAAACTTTTGGATTTGGGAGCAGAATGGTGGCCTGGATACAGCTGCTATACGGTGCTGCAGTAAGTAGAGTAAAATGTAACGGGTTACTTACTGATGCTTTCCCATTGGAGAGGTCGGTGAGGCAAGGATGTCCATTGTCTGCGGCTTTATATTGTATGTCGGTTGAGCCTCTGGTGGCTCTCCTTAAAGCAGACCACCAGATCCGAGGCGTTTCTATTCCAGGGGGTGGAGTCAGCATTGTGCAGCAATATGCAGATGACACTACAATTACTGTTAGAGATGTGGAAAGTGTAAATAGAGTGATGGAGTGTTTTGAGCTCTTTGGGAAAGCATCAGGTGCTAAGATTAATGTAGAAAAGACTGAGGTTTTGTATGTGGGGCTAGTGAATGATAATGGGTGTAGGTATCATTTTAAAAGAGCTAATGGCTATTTTAAAGCGTTGGGAGTTATTTTGGGTATTGATGAAAAGGAGGCATGTGATAGGACTTGGGCAGGTGTATTGAATAAAATCAAACAAACTATGGCATTTTGGAGATGGAGGAATTTAAAATTGAAAGGAAAGGTAGTGGTAACAAATTCTTTACTAATATCTAAATGTGTATATGTCATGGATGTGCTTCAGATGCCAGAGTGGGTTTTAAAAGAACTTAATTCTATTGTTTCTAACTTCTTGTGGGATGGCAAAGGGGCTAGAATATCTAGGTCTACACTTGCTGCAGAATATAAAGATGGGGGTCTAAAATTAGTGGACATAGACGTGAAAAGAAAAGCATTAAGAATTAAAATTATACAGAAGTATTTATATGGGGAGGAAGAATATGGGTGGAAGAGGTTCTTTAGGAATTATTTGTATAATAATGGAGGATGTGAAGAGAGTGGGTTATTAATGATATGGAAAAAGCCTATGTATGAACAAGTTCCTCTGTTTTATCAGGAAGTGTTACGTGCATGGGGAGAATTTCTTCCTCGTGTAAAATATGTGTGTGAACATAAGGATATAATACTGAATCAACCTGTGTTTTTAAATCCCAAAATTATGTTCAATGATGAAGTGTTGTATAATCCCCCTTTTTATGAGGGCTGGACTGAGACTTATTAAAGACTTTGTATATGAAGTTATTCCTGGGTTTCTAAGAGGCCAGGCCATTTATGACAATGTGAAGGATGTGGATGATACAGTTTGGAAAGGTACTATATTGAATGGATTTGAACGGGTGAAAAGTAGCATTCCAGCAGAATGGGTTTCTGTCATTAATGGAGATGGAATTTGGGAAGATTTATATGTATTACCGAATTTATATATTGACAATGGGGATAAATGGAAAACATTGGCTAGTGTCAGAACAAATGTTTTTTATAAACAATTACTGGTTACTGACAGGCCTGCTGCTGAGAAGAGGTGGGTAGAACTGTTTCCGAAGATGGATCGAAAAGTATTATGGAAAAACTTATACTTACATGGGAATAAATTGGAATGTGAAAATAACGATTTTAAAAGAAGACATAATCGGATATACACAAAAGTAGTGCTGCATCAAATAAATAAAGAAATAAAAAGAGAATGTGATATATGTGGTAAGGCACCAGAAAATTTATTACACTTATTTGTAGAATGCGAGGATTTAAAAGATATGTTTTGTAAAGTAAAGGAAATAATATGTAAAAACTGGGGGGAGTGGTTTGTTGGAAAAGAATGCGTGGGAGGAATTGGTTTTATTTGGAGTGGGAGATGAATGTAAAGGGGTTAATGTGAGGTTGTTGAATATTGTATTGAGTTTTGTTAGGTATGCAATTTTTTGTGGGAGGAATTATGCTTATTTTGAAGGGAGGAGGGTAAGGGTGTGGGGTATTTTTGTAGCTTTGTTTAAGAAGCACATCGATATGTTTTATAGTTATGGATTGGAAGATTTTGATGAACTTTTTGTAGAGGGGAGTGGGTTAATTGCAAGGGTGGATGGTGGAGGAATCACTTATAATTTTTGAAAGGAATATTTTGATATTTTCTATGTTTATTTTTATTTGACAGGGAGATGCTTTTAAATCTGCCTATTTAATATGTGGAATTTGATATGTCTTAGTCATGTCTGGTTTTTGTATACTAGGTTTTTGTTTTTATTTCTTTGGGTTCTTTGATTTGATAGGGGGTGAATTGTTCGCCTGCCTATGGTAGAATAGTTTCTAGTGTATGGTTTTTTGTATATAACACTGTACATGGTATAATATAAGTGTATTTGATGAATATTTTACAATAAAAAAAAAATACACCCGATCTCGTCTGATCTTGGAAGCTAAGCAGGGTTGGGCCTGGTTAATACTTGGATGGGAGACCTTCTGGGAATAACAGGTGCTGTAAGCTTATTGTTCCACAAAAGAGTACTCTTGTGTCATGGAACAACTGCCTTTTATTTATCACCCAAATAATATAATGTATTTTTATTGGACTAAATGCAGTTTGTATATGCTGCCCTGCCCTGATCAAATTAAATAATAGACAGTGCCTTTCCCTCAAAATATAGGCAGTACATTCAGCCTTTGTTTTTAGTCGTTTCATTAAGTTGCATGGAAATACTAATCACTGATACATTTTGTTCATGTCTTTATATAGTGTACCAAGATTTGTTCCCATGCTTATGGCCATACCAGCCTGAATACGCCCGCTCTCGTCTGATCTCGGAAGCTAAGCAGGATCGGGCCTGGTTAGTACTTCGATGGGAGACTGTCTTGGAATACCAGGTGCTGTAAGCTTTTTGTTCCACTAGAGAGTACTCTTGTGTCATGGAGCAACTGCCTTTTATTTATCACCCTAATAATATCATGTATTATTATTGGAAAAATGCAGTTTGTATGTGCTGCCCTGCCCTGCCCAGATCAAATTAAATAATAGACAGTGCGTTTCCCTCAAAATATATGTGTCATGGATTAACTGCCTTTTATTTATCACCCTAATAATCTCCTGTATTTTTATTGGACTAAATGCAGTTTGTATGTGCTGCCCTGCCCTGCCCTGATCAATTTAAATAATAGAGAGTGCGTTTCCCTTAAAATATAGGCAGTACATTCAGCCTTTGTTTTTAGTCGGTTCATTAAGTTGCATGGAAATACGAATCACTGATACATTTTGTTCATGTCTTTATATAGTGTACCAAGAGTTGTTCCATCGCTTACGGCCATACCAGCCTGAATACACCCGATCTCGACTGATCTTGGAAGCTAAGCAGGGTTGGGCCTGGTTAATACTTGGTTGGGAGACCTCCTGGGAATAACAGGTGCTGTAAGCTTGTTGTTCCACTAGAGAGTACTCTTGTGTCATGGAGCAACTGCCTTTTATTTATCACCCTAATAATATCATGTATTTTTATTGGACTAAATGCAGTTTGTATGTGCTGTCCTAACCTGATCAAATTAAATAATAGACAGTGTGTTTCCCTGAAAATAAAGGCAGTACATTCAGTCTTTGTTTTTAGTCGGTTCATTAAGTTGCATGGAAATACAAATCACTGATACATTTTGTTCATGTCTTTATATAGTGTACCAAGATTTGTTCCCATGCGTACGGCCATACCAGCCTGAATAAGCCCGATCTCGTCCGATCTCGGAAGCTAAGCATGATCGGGCCTGGTTAGTACTTGGATGGGAGACTGCCTGGGAATACCAGGTGCTGTAAGCTTTTTGTTCCACTAGAGAGTACTCTTGTGTCATGGAGCAACTGCCTTTTATTTATCACCCTAATAATATCATGTATTTATATTGGGGAAAATGCAGTTTGTATGTGCTGCCCTGCCATGCCCTGATCAAATTAAATAATAGACAGTGCGTTTCCCTCAAAATATATGTGTCATGGAGCAACTGCCTTTTATTTATCACCCAAATAATATCCTGTATTTTTATTGGACTAAATGCAGTTTGTATGTGCTGCCCTGCCCTGCCCTGATCAAATTAAATAATAGACAGTGCGTTTCCATCAAAATATATGTGTCATGGAGCAACTGGCTTTTATTTATCACCCTAATAATATCATGTATTTTTATTGGACTAAATGCAGTTTGTATGTGCTGCCCTGCCCTGCCCTGATCAAATTAAATAATAGACAGTGCGTTTCCCTCAAAATATAGACAGTAAATTCAGCCTTTGTTTTTAGTCGGTTCATTAAGTTGCATGGAAATATGAATCACTGATACATTTTGTTCATTTCTTTATATAGTGTACCAAGAGTGGTTCCTGTGCTTACGGCCATACCAGCCTGAATATGCCCGATGTCGTTGGATCTTTGAAGCTAAGCAGGATCGGTCCTGCTTAATACGTTGATGGGAGACTGCCTTGGAATACCAGGTGCTGTAAGCTTTTTGTTCACCTAGAGAGTACTCTTGTGTCATGGAGCAACTGCCTTTTAATTATCACCCTACTAATATCATGTATTTTTTTGGACTAAATGCAGTTTGTATGTGCTGCATTGCCCTGCCCTGATCAATTTAAATAATAGACAGTGTGTTTCCCCTCAAAATATATGTGTCATGGAGCAACTGCCTTTTATTTATCACCCTAATAATATCATGTATTTTTATTGGACTAAATGCAGTTTGTATGTGCTGACCTAACCTGATTAAATTAAATAATATACAGTGTGTTTCCCTGAAAATATAGGCAGTACATTCAGCCTTTGTTTTTAGTCGGTTCATTAAGTTGCATGGAAATACGAATCACTGATACATTTTGTTCATGTCTTTATATAGTGTACCAAGATTTGTTCCCATGCTTACGGCCATACCAGCCTGAATACGCCCGCTCTTGTCCGATCTCGGAAGCTAAGCAGGATCGGGCCTGTTTAGTACTTCGATGGGAGACTGCCTTGGAAAACCAGGTGCTGTAAGCTTTTTGTTCCACTA
>NW_025534774.1:95000-110000 GCF_020615455.1 Coregonus clupeaformis
TTGTTTCACAAGAGAGTACTCTTGTGTCATGGAACAACTGCCTTTTATTTATCACCCTAATAATATAATGTATTTTTATTGGACTAAATGCAGTTTGTATGTGCTGTCCTAACCTGATCAAATTAAATAATAGACAGTGCGTTTCCTTGAAAATATAGGCAGTACATTCAGCCTTTGTTTTTAGTCGGATCATTAAGTTGCATGGAAATACTAATCGCTGATACATTTTGTTCATGTCTTTATATAGTGTACCAAGATTTGATCCCACGCTTACGGCCATACCAGCCTGAATACACCTGATCTTGTCTGATCTTGGAAGCTAAGCAGGATTGGGCCTGGTTAGTACTATGATGGGAGACTGCCTGGGAATACCAGGTGCTGTAAGCTTCTTGTTCCACTAGAGAGTGCTCTTGTGTCATGGAGCAACTTCCTTTTATTTAGCACCCTAATAATATCATGTATTTTTATTGGACTAACTGCAGTTTGTATGTGCTGCCCTGCCCTGCCCTGATCAATTTAAATAATAGAGAGTGCATTTCCCTCAAAATATTGGCAGTACATTCAGCCTTTGTTTTTAGTCGGTTCATTACGTTGCATGGAAATACTAATCACTGATACATTTTGTTCATGTCTTTATATAGTGTACCAAGATGTATTCCCATGCTTACGGCCATACCAGCCTGAATACGCCCGATCTCGGAAGCTAAGCAGGATCGGTCCTGCTTAATACGTTGATGGGAGACTGCCTTGGAATACCAGGTGCTGTAAGCTTTTTGTTCACCTAGAGAGTACTCTTGTGTCATGGAGCAACTGCCTTTTAATTATCACCCTACTAATATCATGTATTTTTTTGGACTAAATGCAGTTTGTATGTGCTGCCCTGCCCTGCCCTGCCCTGATCAATTTAAATAATAGACAGTGTGTTTCCCTCAAAATATATGTGTCATGGAGCAACTGCCTTTTAATTATCACCCTACTAATATCATGTATTTTTTGGGACTAAATGCAGTTTGTATGTGCTGCCCTGCCCTGCCCTGCCCTGATCAATTTAAATAATAGACAGTGTGTTTCCCTCAAAATATATGTGTCATGGAGCAACTGCCTTTTAATTATCACCCTACTAATATCATGTATTTTTTGGGACTAAATGCAGTTTGTATGTGCTGCATTGCCCTGCCCTGATCAATTTAAATAATAGACAGTGCGTTTCCTTGAAAATATAGGCAGTACATTCAGCCTTTGTTTTTAGTCGGATCATTAAGTTGCATGGAAATACTAATCACTGATACATTTTGTTCATGTCTTTATATAGTGTACCAAGATTTGATCCCACGCTTACGGCCATACCAGCCTGAATACACCTGATCTTGTCTGATCTTGGAAGCTAAGCAGGATTGGGCCTGGTTAGTACTATGATGGGAGACTGCCTGGGAATACCAGGTGCTGTAAGCTTCTTGTTCCACTAGAGAGTGCTCTTGTGTCATGGAGCAACTTCCTTTTATTTAGCACCCTAATAATATCATGTATTTTTATTGGACTAACTGCAGTTTGTATGTGCTGCCCTGCCCTGCCCTGATCAATTTAAATAATAGAGAGTGCATTTCCCTCAAAATATTGGCAGTACATTCAGCCTTTGTTTTTAGTCGGTTCATTAAGTTGCATGGAAATACTAATCACTGATACATTTTGTTCATGTCTTTATATAGTGTACCAAGATGTATTCCCATGCTTACGGCCATACCAGCCTGAATACGCCCGATCTCGGAAGCTAAGCAGGATCGGTCCTGCTTAATACGTTGATGGGAGACTGCCTTGGAATACCAGGTGCTGTAAGCTTTTTGTTCACCTAGAGAGTACTCTTGTGTCATGGAGCAACTGCCTTTTAATTATCACCCTACTAATATCATGTATTTTTTTGGACTAAATGCAGTTTGTATGTGCTGCCCTGCCCTGCCCTGCCCTGATCAATTTAAATAATAGACAGTGTGTTTCCCTCAAAATATATGTGTCATGGAGCAACTGCCTTTTAATTATCACCCTACTAATATCATGTATTTTTGGGACTAAATGCAGTTTGTATGTGCTGCATTGCCCTGCCCTGATCAATTTAAATAATAGACAGTGTGTTTCCCTCAAAATATATGTGTCATGGAGCAACTGCCTTTTATTTATCACCCTAATAATATCATGTATTTTTATTGGACTAAATGCAGTTTGTATGTGCTGACCTAACCTGATTAAATTAAATAATATACAGTGTGTTTCCCTGAAAATATAGGCAGTACATTCAGCCTTTGTTTTTAGTTGGTTCATTAAGTTACATGGAAATACGAATCACTGATACATTTTGTTCATGTCTTTATATAGTGTACCAAGAGTTGTTCCATCGCTTACGGCCATACCAGCCTGAATACACCCGATCTCGACTGATCTTGGAAGCTAAGCAGGGTTGGGCCTGGTTAATACTTGGATGGGAGACCTCCTGGGAATAACAGGTGCTGTAAGCTTGTTGTTCCACTAGAGAGTATTCTTGTGTCATGGAGCAACTGCCTTTTATTTATCACCCTAATAATATCATGTATTTTTATTGGACTAAATGCAGTTTGTATGTGCTGTCCTAACCTGATCAAATTAAATAATAGACAGTGTGTTTCCCTGAAAATATAGGCAGTACATTCAGCCTTTGTTTTTAGTCGGTTCATTAAATTGCATGGAAATACGAATCACTGATACATTTTGTTCATGTCTTTATATAGTGTACCAAGATGTATTCCCATGCTTACGGCCATACCAGCCTGAATATGCCCGATCTCGGAAGCTAAGCAGGATCGGGCCTGCTTAATACGTTGATGGGAGACTGCCTTGGAATACCAGGTGCTGTAAGCTTTTTGTTCACCTAGAGAGTGCTCTTGTGTCATGGAGCAACTGCCTTTTAATTATCACCCTAATAATATCATGTATTTTTTTGGACTAAATGCAGTTTGTATGTGCTGCCCTGCCCTGCCCTGCCCTGATCAATTTAAATAATAGACAGTGTGTTTCCCTCAAAATATATGTGTCATGGAGCAACTGCTTTTTATTTATCACCCTAATAATATCCTGTATTTTTATTGGACTAAATGCAGTTTGTATGTGCTGTCCTAACCTGATCAAATTAAATAATAGACAGTGCGTTTCCTTGAAAATATAGGCAGTACATTCAGCCTTTGTTTTTAGTCGGATCATTAAGTTGCATGGAAATACTAATCGCTGATACATTTTGTTCATGTCAGAGTTGGGACGTTCCATGGATTCCGTTAAGTGCATGCATATGCCTGTGTGATTGAGTGCTGGGTTTAGTGAACTTGTCGTTCCATCATCATGATGGCACTGACCTTCTCTCGACCAATGTGTTTTGGCTAATGCAGTTTTCAGAGACTGGAGAAATCAATTGCTCAGTCAGGACAGGAGGTGGGCTTGCACACTGTAGTCAGTTTACTGAGCACAGCCTAATAGACAGTGTGTTTCCCTCAAAATATATGTGTCATGGAGCAACTGCCTTTTATTTATCACCCAAATAGTATCCTGTATTTTTATTGGACTAAATGCAGTTTGTATGTGCTGCCCTGCCCTGCCATGATCAAATTAAATAATACACTGTGCGTTTCCCTCAAAATATAGACAGTACATTCAGCCTTTGTTTTTAGTCGGTTCATTAAGTTGCATGGAAATACGAATCGATGATACATTTTGTTCATGTCTTTATATAGTGTACCAAGAGTTGTTCATGCGCTTACGGCCATACCAGCCTCAATATGCCTGATCTCGTCTGATCTTGGAAGCTAAGCAGGATTGGGCCTGGTTAGTACTTGAATGGGAGACCACCTGGCAATACCAGGTGCTGTAGGCTTTTTGTTCCACTAGAGAGTACTGCTGTGTCATGGAGCAACTGCCTTTTATTTATCACCCAAATAATATCCTGTATTTTTATTGGACTAAATGCAGTTTGTATGTGCTGCCCTGCCCTGATCAAATTAAATAATAGACAGTGCGTTTCCCTCAAAATATATGTGTCATGGAGCAACTGGCTTTTATTTATCACCCTAATAATATCCTGTATTTTTATTGGACTAAATGCAGTTTGTATGTGCTGTCCTAACCTGATCAAATTAAATAATAGACAGTGCGTTTCCTTGAAAATATAGGCAGTACATTCAGCCTTTGTTTTTAGTCGGATCATTAAGTTGCATGGAAATACTAATCGCTGATACATTTTGTTCATGTCTTTATATAGTGTACCAAGATTTGTTCCCATGCTTACGGCCATACCAGCCTGAATACACCTGATCTCGTCTGATCTTGGAAGCTAAGCAGGATTGGGCCTGGTTAGTACTAGGATGGGAGACTGCCTGAGAATACCAGGTGCTGTAAGCTTCTTGTTCCACTAGAGAGTGCTCTTGTGTCATGGAGCAACTTCCTTTTATTTATCACCCTAATAATATCATGTATTTTTTTGGACTAAATGCAGTTTGTATGTGCTGCCTTGCCCTGCCCTGATCAATTTAAATAATAGACAGTGTGTTTCCCTCAAAATATATGTGTCATGGAGCAACTGCCTTTTATTTATCACCCTAATAATATCATGTATTTTTATTGGACTAAATGCAGTTTGTATGTGCTGCCCTTACATGCCCTGCCCTGATCAATTTAAATAATAGACATTGTGTTTCCCTCAAAATATATGTGTCATGGAGCAACTGCTTTTTATTTATCACCCTAATAATATCCTGTATTTTTATTGGACTAAATGCAGTTTGTATGTGCTGTCCTAACCTGATCAAATTAAATAATAGACAGTGCGTTTCCTTGAAAATATAGGCAGTACATTCAGCCTTTGTTTTTAGTCGGATCATTAAGTTGCATGGAAATACTAATCGCTGATACATTTTGTTCATGTCAGAGTTGGGACGTTCCATGGATTCCGTTAAGTGCATGCATATGCCTGTGTGATTGAGTGCTGGGTTTAGTGAACTTGTCGTTCCATCATCATGATGGCACTGACCTTCTCTCGACCAATGTGTTTTGGCTAATGCAGTTTTCAGAGACTGGAGAAATCAATTGCTCAGTCAGGACAGGAGGTGGGCTTGCACACTGTAGTCAGTTTACTGAGCACAGCCTAATAGACAGTGTGTTTCCCTCAAAATATATGTGTCATGGAGCAACTGCCTTTTATTTATCACCCAAATAGTATCCTGTATTTTTATTGGACTAAATGCAGTTTGTATGTGCTGCCCTGCCCTGCCATGATCAAATTAAATAATACACTGTGCGTTTCCCTCAAAATATAGACAGTACATTCAGCCTTTGTTTTTAGTCGGTTAATTAAGTTGCATGGAAATACGAATCGCTGATACATTTTGTTCATGTCTTTATATAGTGTACCAAGAGTTGTTCATGCGCTTACGGCCATACCAGCCTCAATATGCCTGATCTCGTCTGATCTCGGAAGCTAAGCAGGATTGGGCCTGGTTAGTACTTGGATGGGAGACCACCTGGCAATACCAGGTGCTGTAGGCTTTTTGTTCCACTAGAGAGTACTGCTGTGTCATGGAGCAACTGCCTTTTATTTATCACCCTAATAATATCATGTATTTATATTGGGAAAAATGCAGTTTGTATGTGCTGCCCTGCCATGCCCTGATCAAATTAAATAATAGACAGTGCGTTTCCCTCAAAATATATGTGTCATGGAGCAACTGCCTTTTATTTATCACCCAAATAATATCCTGTATTTTTATTGGACTAAATGCAGTTTGTATGTGCTGCCCTGCCCTGCCCTGATCAAATTAAATAATAGACAGTGCGTTTCCCTCAAAATATATGTGTCATGGAGCAACTGGCTTTTATTTATCACCCTAATAATATCATGTATTTTTATTGGACTAAATGCAGTTTGTATGTGCTGCCCTGCCCTGCCCTGATCAAATTGTCAATCATAAGACATGAACAAAATGCATCAGTGATTCGTATTTCCATGAACTTTCTGAAACGGCACAGGAATGCCCCTGTCTGTGTGCATGTGTGCGGTGCGCGCGTATGTCTACACTTTGTGTAGCCGTTAGCGATGATGCTAATGATAACCTTCTTCTGGTAGGGAAGGAATGGCTTTCCCCAAAACCTTCGCAAGTAAATGTTAACTACAAAGTAGCCTATGCCTGCCTGGCAGAATTATACCGTGATCATTTGCATCACTCCAGTTGCCATTTGTTCTACAGCAACACCGCTTAACCAAACAAAGGTCTCTTCCTGGTGCATGCTTGCATTTAAGGGTAACTACACCCCAACATCTAAATGTCTTACATTTTTCCCAGACCTCACAAATGGTCACCTGATAGGGTTTAAACATTGTTGTGGACATAGAACATCCAATTGTGCTGTTTTGCTATTAAAAAGGTGTACTTTTGAGAGCGAAAACCTGCCAAAACAGGGACAAACGGTCAACGGGGAAATCTAAACGGAGAAAAGGGAACTTGGGAATTAACGGAATCAGGCAAAACATTGAAGGGATTGTATAGTGCCCTAATGGACTACAGACATTGACTGTCTCCTAGACTAAAAACAAAGGCTGCATGTACTGCCTATATTTTGAGGGAAACGCACTGTCCATTATTTGATTTGATTTGATCAGGGCAGGGCAGCACACAAACTGCATTTAGTCCAATAACAATCCATGATATTATTAGGGTGATAAATAAAAAGCAGTTGCTCCATGACACAAGAGCACGCTCTACTGGGACAAAAGGCTTACAGCACCTGGTATTCCCAGGCGGTCTCCCATCCAAGTACTAACCAGGCCCAACCCTGCTTAGCTTCCGAGATCGGACGAGATCGGGCGTATTCAGTCTGGTATGGCCGTAAGCGAGGGAACAACTCTTGGTACACTATATAAAGTCAATGTGTCACTCACTCTGAAAGGGACACAGAAACGTATCCACTTTGTGACACAAACTGAAGAAGCTCAACCCCTGCTTACATTTCCAATATATATATATATATATTTGAGTCTTGTTGGGGGGGGAAGAGGGCATATCCTATGTTGATTTATGACAAGTTCATTGACTAGGGCCCTATAAAATAGGCGTTGCGGACCGAATCACGGAATCCAGACATTAAACCGAAATTCAACAATATTCAAACATTTATTGAACTTAGTAAGAAATCAACTAAATCTATTCAACTTGTTAGAAAACGCATTCATTTGCCCAAGTCAATCATAAGACATGAACAAAATGCATCAGTGATTCGTATTTCCATGAACTTTCTGAAACGGCACAGGAATGCCCCTGTCTGTGTGCATGTGTGCGGTGCGCGCGTATGTCTACACTTTGTGTAGCCGTTAGCGATGATGCTAATGATAACCTTCTTCTGGTAGGGAAGGAATGGCTTTCCCCAAAACCTTCGCAAGTAAATGTTAACTACAAAGTAGCCTATGCCTGCCTGGCAGAATTATACCGTGATCATTTGCATCACTCCAGTTGCCATTTGTTCTACAGCAACACCGCTTAACCAAACAAAGGTCTCTTCCTGGTGCATGCTTGCATTTAAGGGTAACTACACCCCAACATCTAAATGTCTTACATTTTTCCCAGACCTCACAAATGGTCACCTGATAGGGTTTAAACATTGTTGTGGACATAGAACATCCAATTGTGCTGTTTTGCTATTAAAAAGGTGTACTTTTGAGAGCGAAAACCTGCCAAAACAGGGACAAACGGTCAACGGGGAAATCTAAACGGAGAAAAGGGAACTTGGGAATTAACGGAATCAGGCAAAACATTGAAGGGATTGTATAGTGCCCTAATGGACTACAGACATTGACTGTCTCCTAGACTAAAAACAAAGGCTGCATGTACTGCCTATATTTTGAGGGGAAACGCACTGTCCATTATTTGATTTGATTTGATCAGGGCAGGGCAGCACACAAACTGCATTTAGTCCAATAACAATCCATGATATTATTAGGGTGATAAATAAAAAGCAGTTGCTCCATGACACAAGAGCACGCTCTACTGGGACAAAAAGCTTACAGCACCTGGTATTCCCAGGCAGTCTCCCATCCAAGTACTAACCAGGCCCAGACCCTGCTTAGCTTCCGAGATCGGACGAGATCGGGCGTATTTTTTTTTTATTTTTTTATATTGTAAAATATTCATCAAATACACTTATATTATACCATGTACAGTGTTATATACAAAAAACCATACACTAGAAACTATTCTACCATAGGCAGGCGAACAATTCACCCCCTATCAAATCAAAGAACCCAAAGAAATAAAAACAAAAACCTAGTATACAAAAACCAGACATGACTAAGACATATCAAATTCCACATATTAAATAGGCAGATTTAAAAGCATCTCCCTGTCAAATAAAAATAAACATAGAAAATATCAAAATATTCCTTTCAAAAATTATAAGTGATTCCTCCACCATCCACCCTTGCAATTAACCCACTCCCCTCTACAAAAAGTTCATCAAAATCTTCCAATCCATAACTATAAAACATATCGATGTGCTTCTTAAACAAAGCTACAAAAATACCCCACACCCTTACCCTCCTCCCTTCAAAATAAGCATAATTCCTCCCACAAAAAATAGCATACCTAACAAAACTCAATACAATATTCAACAACCTCACATTAACCCCTTTACATTCATCTCCCACTCCAAATAAAACCAATTCCTCCCACGCATTCTTTTCCAACAAACCACTCCCCCAGTTTTTACATATTATTTCCTTTACTTTACAAAACATATCTTTTAAATCCTCGCATTCTACAAATAAGTGTAATAAATTTTCTGGTGCCTTACCACATATATCACATTCTCTTTTTATTTCTTTATTTATTTGATGCAGCACTACTTTTGTGTATATCCGATTATGTCTTATTTTAAAATCGTTATTTTCACATTCCAATTTATTCCCATGTAAGTATAAGTTTTTCCATAATACTTTTCGATCCATCTTCGGAAACAGTTCTACCCACCTCTTCTCAGCAGCAGGCCTGTCAGTAACCAGTAATTGTTTATAAAAACATTTGTTCTGACACTAGCCAATGTTTTCCATTTATCCCCATTGTCAATATATAAATTCGGTAATACATATAAATCTTCCCAAATTCCATCTCCATTAATGACAGAAACCCATTCTGCTGGAATGCTACTTTTCACCCGTTCAAATCCATTCAATATAGTACCTTTCCAAACTGTATCATCCACATCCTTCACATTGTCATAAATGGCCTGGCCTCTTAGAAACCCAGGAATAACTTCATATACAAAGTCTTTAATAAGTCTCAGTCCAGCCCTCATAAAAAGGGGATTATACAACACTTCATCATTGAACATAATTTTGGGATTTAAAAACACAGGTTGATTCAGTATTATATCCTTATGTTCACACACATATTTTACACGAGGAAGAAATTCTCCCCATGCACGTAACACTTCCTGATAAAACAGAGGAACTTGTTCATACATAGGCTTTTTCCATATCATTAATAACCCACTCTCTTCACATCCTCCATTATTATACAAATAATTCCTAAAGAACCTCTTCCACCCATATTCTTCCTCCCCATATAAATACTTCTGTATAATTTTAATTCTTAATGCTTTTCTTTTCACGTCTATGTCCACTAATTTTAGACCCCCATCTTTATATTCTGCAGCAAGTGTAGACCTAGATATTCTAGCCCCTTTGCCATCCCACAAGAAGTTAGAAACAATAGAATTAAGTTCTTTTAAAACCCACTCTGGCATCTGAAGCACATCCATGACATATACACATTTAGATATTAGTAAAGAATTTGTTACCACTACCTTTCCTTTCAATTTTAAATTCCTCCATCTCCAAAATGCCATAGTTTGTTTGATTTTATTCAATACACCTGCCCAAGTCCTATCACATGCCTCCTTTTCATCAATACCCAAAATAACTCCCAACGCTTTAAAATAGCCATTAGCTCTTTTAAAATGATACCTACACCCATTATCATTCACTAGCCCCACATACAAAACCTCAGTCTTTTCTACATTAATCTTAGCACCTGATGCTTTCCCAAAGAGCTCAAAACACTCCATCACTCTATTTACACTTTCCACATCTCTAACAGTAATTGTAGTGTCATCTGCATATTGCTGCACAATGCTGACTCCACCCCTGGAATAGAAACGCCTCGGATCTGGTGGTCTGCTTTAAGGAGAGCCACCAGAGGCTCAACCGACATACAATATAAGGCCGCAGACAATGGACATCCTTGCCTCACCGACCTCTCCAATGGGAAAGCATCAGTAAGTAACCCGTTACATTTTACTCTACTTACTGCAGCACCGTATAGCAGCTGTATCCAGGCCACCATTCTGCTCCCAAATCCAAAAGTTTTAAGCGTCTGCATTAGAAATGAATGTTCTACTCTATCAAAAGCTTTATTTAAATCAATGCTCAATACTACACCTCCCTCACCCTTCATATGTCTTATGACATCCCTTAAAGTGCAAATAATGTCTGCTATTTCTCTACCAGGAACACTGTAAGCCTGTGTCTCTGAAATAATACTTCCCATTACTTTATTAATTCTGTTAGCCAGCACCTTAGTTAAGATCTTATAATCTACATTTAAAATAGATAATGGCCTAAAATTTTCTAATCTTTTCCTACTTCCCTTGTTTTTATATATTATAGTTATTAAGCCAGTCGCCATCGATTCCGAGACTTCCTGAGATTGCTCCATATATTTGTACACATCTAATAAAACAGGTGCCATTATATCCACAAATGTTTTGTAAAACTCACTTGTCAGCCCATCAGAGCCAGGGCTCTTATTTCTATGAGCAGACAAAATCGCCTCCCGTATCTCTGTGACCGCCAAGTCTGTGTCACACATGAGTCTTTCATCCTCTGATATTCTGGCATCTACATAGCTCAACACCTCTTCTATACATCCTTGATCATTGCATTCTTTTTTAAAAAGATTACTATAAAAACATTCTATTGTATCTAAAATCCCCACCAGATCATTCACTGTCTCCCCCCTCTCATTCTCGATTTCTGTAATATAGTTTCTAGCCTGCTTCTTCTTTTCTAACCCTAAAAAGAAGGATGTACATTTCTCTCCTTCTATGGCATACTGTACTCTACTCCTTACTATTGCCCCCATACATGCACTCTTTTCAAAGTTATGTACCGCAGCCTGAGCTTCCATAAAACCTGCCATATCATAACCCTCCACCGTATCAACTTTCCCCAGCTCAATGTCTAGTCTTTTATTCAAAGCTATCCTCTCCCTCTTTAAAAGAAAATTCCTTCGTCTTGCATATTTAATGCTCAACCCTCTAATCTTCTCTTTTAGACCCTCCCACCACAAACCAATATTAACACTTTTAAAATCACTCAATATTTCTCTATTTATACAATCAGAAATCATATCAATATATTTTCCTTCTTTTAGTAGCTCAGCATTCAAACACCATACACCACCCCCTCTAGAAGGCACACTAGGACCCAGCAGGAAACCAAGAGAGGCATGATCACTTAATGTATTAAAATCATACCTAATCTTTTGTATATATTGCACTATATTTTCCGCCGCTAAACAATAATCTATGCGGCTTTGCCTGAGAACCTTCAAAACAACCTGCCTCCTTGAAAAAACTCTCTGACCTGGATGCATTCCCCTCCATACATCACTCAGACAATGATCCTTCATTATCCCCAACAATACTCGCCTAGACATGTCAGAGCGCAACAAAGTACTCCTTGACGTGTCCAGTTTTGTCAATCTAACGTTAAAATCCCCAACCAATATACAGTTACCCACACAATGTTGCTCAAGTGCCTTAAAAAATACTTCTCGGTCACTCTCATTATTAGGTGCATAAACATTCAATAAAGTGTATTGCACATTTAGAAATTCAAATTTAACACTCAAAAGTCTACCCTCTTTATCCGCATACACTTGCCTAATATTCTGTACACTATCCCTCTTAATTAATATAGCAACCCCACACGTCCTCTCCCCACCATTATTATAATAAATCAAATCCATCCATCTCTTTCTTACTCCATCCATCATACTGTCAGTCCAGTGTGTCTCTTGGAAGCATAAAATATCAGCCTGTAGTAGACTCACTGTCTGTTCTAACTTTCCCATATTCCTTAGTCCATTAATATTAACAGATACAACACTCACCATAAGTACAATTAATATGTTGATTTTTCCCATCATCAAGACCCAGTCTTTTTCTTCTTCTTCTTGATCTTGCTCTTCCTACTTTCCTTTGCTTCTTCCCTCACCCTTTGGACTTCACCCGCGGACACTTCACTCTCAGAGTCCTTCCTCTTCGCGGATTCCCCCTTCACATCCATACTTTCAGGAATAGTGTCAGGTACAACCCCTCCATTATCTTCATCTCCCTCACCTTCAGATGTTTCCGTTTCCTGCTCACCTCCTCCTCCTTCTCCACCATCAGGCTCCTTTCCATCTGTGCAGTAGTCATCTAGGAATTCGACATCCATGCTCGCCCCAATTCCATCCCCCTCTGTCGCAGTAGATTCACCATCTCCTCCTCCTCCACCATCCTTGTCTCCTTTTTCCCCGTCCTCCATCACGTCCCCCCTCCTCCACTCTCTCTTCTTCCATCTCCTCCTCCTGTTGTTCCATGTCTTCACCATCTGTTGGCCCAGTACACGTACAGCGCATTCTTCTCTCCCCACATCCATTACATGGTCTCTCCTCTCTCTCGACGCACTCTCTTGCATAGTGCCCTTGTGCTCCGCATCTCCGACATAGAAAATCAGGACAGTCCCGTACTACGTGGCCAGACTGAATACAAATTCGGCACACTTTAACTTGCCTGTCATGTATCACTCGAAAGTACTCAGTCCCCTCCAACGTCTCAAACTTGGTAGAATATGGTAGTGAGCGCACCACGTCTGTAAACCGAACTTTACAGAATCTTGTGCCATCAGCGATCTCTGTTCCTGGCCATAATCTCCTCTTAATCCCAGAAACCGCCTTCACACCCCATCCTTCCAATTTTGCCACGATAGTATCGTCACTAATATACACTGGTAAATTCATAAAGGACACCACCAGCTCATCCGCTGAAATGTCCCTCGCCATTACCGTGCACGATTTGATTTTTAGTCCATCCATTAACCTCTCCTTCCCATGGACATGGGACATCGTAATCTCATACTTCTGATCACCTTTAAATCTGCACCCTATCACCGTTCCACACGCCTCCTTTATCCCTCTCAGCAATTCCATCATCGTTAATTTCTTTTCCCCAGTGATATCCACCGCCACCGTACAAGTCTTATCATAGGACTTTTCCCTCGATGATGGTGCATCAGGAACTTTTCCTCCATGTCCAGTACTCTTTGTCTGTTCCATCGCGTAGGTCGTTGTATCTATTGTTGTCCGTCCGATTAACTAATTATATCTGTATTTTTCCCTCCTTTCCTTCCCCCCCCAGCAAAAGCTGCTAGGGGAGAAACAACTCTTACTAATAAATCAAAAACAAAAATCAAATTCCACATAAATAACCAAACAAAAAAAGATTTCAAAACGCAGCAACCAATTCCCTCTCCTTCTCCTCCAATACCACCGCACCTGTTTCCACTTCCTCAATTACCGAAAGGGGCGTATTCAGGCTGGTATGGCCGTAAGCGAGGGAACTACTCTTGGTACACTATATAAAGTCAATGGTTCACTCACTCTGAAAGGGACACAGAAACGTATCCACTTTGTGACACAAACTGAAGAAGCTCAACCCCTGCTTACATTTCCAATATATATATATATATATATTTGAGTCTTGTTGGGGGGGAAGAGGGCATATCCTATGTTGATTTATGACAAGTTCATTGACTAGGGCCCTATAAAATAGGCGTTGCGGACCGAATCACGGAATCCAGACATTAAACCGAAATTCAACAATATTCAAACATTTATTGAACTTAGTAAGAAATCAACTAAATCTATTCAACTTGTTAGAAAACGCATTCATTTGCCCAAGTCAATCATAAGACATGAACAAAATGCATCAGTGATTCGTATTTCCATGAACTTTCTGAAACGGCACAGGAATGCCCCTGTCTGTGTGCATGTGTGCGGTGCGCGCGTATGTCTACACTTTGTGTAGCCGTTAGCGATGATGCTAATGATAACCTTCTTCTGGTAGGGAAGGAATGGCTTTCCCCAAAACCTTCGCAAGTAAATGTTAACTACAAAGTAGCCTATGCCTGCCTGGCAGAATTATACCGTGATCATTTGCATCACTCCAGTTGCCATTTGTTCTACAGCAACACCGCTTAACCAAACAAAGGTCTCTTCCTGGTGCATGCTTGCATTTAAGGGTAACTACACCCCAACATCTAAATGTCTTAAATTTTTCCCAGACCTCACAAATGGTCACCTGATAGGGTTTAAAGATTGTTGTGGACATAGAACATCCAATTGTGCTGTTTTTCTATTAAAAAGGTGTACTTTTGAGAGCGAAAACCTGCCAAAACAGGGACAAACGGTCAACGGGGAAATCTAAACGGAGAAAAGGGAACTTGGGAATTAACGGAATCAGGCAAAACATTGAAGGGATTGTATAGTGCCCTAATGGACTACAGACATTGACTGTCTCCTAGACTAAAAACAAAGGCTGCATGTACTGCCTATATTTTGAGGGAAACGCACTGTCCATTATTTGATTTGATTTGATCAGGGCAGGGCAGCACACAAACTGCATTTAGTCCAATAACAATCCATGATATTATTAGGGTGATAAATAAAAAGCAGTTGCTCCATGACACAAGAGCACGCTCTACTGGGACAAAAGCTTACAGCACCTGGTATTCCCAGGCGGTCTCCCATCCAAGTACTAACCAGGCCCGACCCTGCTTAGCTTCCGAGATCGGACTAGATCGGGCGTATTCAGGCTGGTATGGCCGTAAGCGAGGGAACA
>NW_025534774.1:115000-154707 GCF_020615455.1 Coregonus clupeaformis
TTACAGCACCTGGTATTCCCAGGCGGTCTCCCATCCAAGTACTAACCAGGCCCGACCCTGCTTAGCTTCCGAGATCAGACGAGATCGGGCGTATTCAGGCTGGTATGGCCGTAAGCGAGGGAACAACTCTTGGTACACTATATAAAGTCAATGTGTCACTCACTCTGAAAGGGACACAGAAACGTATCCACTTTGTGACACAAACTGAAGAAGCTCAACCCCTGCTTACATTTCCAATATATATATATATGATATATTTGAGTCTTGTTGGGGGGGAAGAGGGCATATCCTATGTTGATTTATGACAAGTTCATTGACTAGGGCCCTATAAAATAGGCGTTGCGGACCGAATCACGGAATCCAGACATTAAACCGAAATTCAACAATATTCAAACATTTATTGAACTTAGTAAGAAATCAACTAAATCTATTCAACTTGTTAGAAAACGCATTCATTTGCCCAAGTCAATCATAAGACATGAACAAAATGCATCAGTGATTCGTATTTCCATGAACTTTCTGAAACGGCACAGGAATGCCCCTGTCTGTGTGCATGTGTGCGGTGCGCGCGTATGTCTACACTTTGTGTAGCCGTTAGCGATGATGCTAATGATAACCTTCTTCTGGTAGGGAAGGAATGGCTTTCCCCAAAACCTTCGCAAGTAAATGTTAACTACAAAGTAGCCTATGCCTGCATGGCAGAATTATACCGTGATCATTTGCATCACTCCAGTTGCCATTTGTTCTACAGCAACACCGCTTAACCAAACAAAGGTCTCTTCCTGGTGCATGCTTGCATTTAAGGGTAACTACACCCCAACATCTAAATGTCTTACATTTTTCCCAGACCTCACAAATGGTCACCTGATAGGGTTTAAACATTGTTGTGGACATAGAACATCCAATTGTGCTGTTTTGCTATTAAAAAGGTGTACTTTTGAGAGCGAAAACCTGCCAAAACAGGGACAAACGGTCAACGGGGAAATCTAAACGGAGAAAAGGGAACTTGGGAATTAACGGAATCAGGCAAAACATTGAAGGGATTGTATAGTGCCCTAATGGACTACAGACATTGACTGTCTCCTAGACTAAAAACAAAGGCTGCATGTACTGCCTATATTTTGAGGGAAACGCACTGTCCATTATTTGATTTGATTTGATCAGGGCAGGGCAGCACACAAACTGCATTTAGTCCAATAACAATCCATGATATTATTAGGGTGATAAATAAAAAGCAGTTGCTCCATGACACAAGAGCACGCTCTACTGGGACAAAAAGCTTACAGCACCTGGTATTCCCAGGCGGTCTCCCATCCAAGTACTAACCAGGCCCGACCCTGCTTAGCTTCCAAGATCGGACTAGATCGGGCGTATTCAGGCTGGTATGGCCGTAAGCGAGGGAACAACTCTTGGTACACTATATAAAGTCAATGTGTCACTCACTCTGAAAGGGACACAGAAACGTATCCACTTTGTGACACAAACTGAAGAAGCTCAACCCCTGCTTACATTTCCAAATATATATATATATATTTGAGTCTTGTTGGGGGGGGAAGAGGGCATATCCTATGTTGATTTATGACAAGTTCATTGACTAGGGCCCTATAAAATAGGCGTTGCGGACCGAATCACGGAATCCAGACATTAAACCGAAATTCAACAATATTCAAACATTTATTGAACTTAGTAAGAAATCAACTAAATCTATTCAACTTGTTAGAAAACGCATTCATTTGCCCAAGTCAATCATAAGACATGAACAAAATGCATCAGTGATTCGTATTTCCATGAACTTTCTGAAACGGCACAGGAATGCCCCTGTCTGTGTGCATGTGTGCGGTGCGCGCGTATGTCTACACTTTGTGTAGCCGTTAGCGATGATGCTAATGATAACCTTCTTCTGGTAGGGAAGGAATGGCTTTCCCCAAAACCTTCGCAAGTAAATGTTAACTACAAAGTAGCCTATGCCTGCATGGCAGAATTATACCGTGATCATTTGCATCACTCCAGTTGCCATTTGTTCTACAGCAACACCGCTTAACCAAACAAAGGTCTCTTCCTGGTGCATGCTTGCATTTAAGGGTAACTACACCCCAACATCTAAATGTCTTACATTTTTCCCAGACCTCACAAATGGTCACCTGATAGGGTTTAAACATTGTTGTGGACATAGAACATCCAATTGTGCTGTTTTGCTATTAAAAAGGTGTACTTTTGAGAGCGAAAACCTGCCAAAACAGGGACAAACGGTCAACGGGGAAATCTAAACGGAGAAAAGGGAACTTGGGAATTAACGGAATCAGGCAAAACATTGAAGGGATTGTATAGTGCCCTAATGGACTACAGACATTGACTGTCTCCTAGACTAAAAACAAAGGCTGCATGTACTGCCTATATTTTGAGGGAAACGCACTGTCCATTATTTGATTTGATTTGATCAGGGCAGGGCAGCACACAAACTGCATTTAGTCCAATAACAATCCATGATATTATTAGGGTGATAAATAAAAAGCAGTTGCTCCATGACACAAGAGCACGCTCTACTGGGACAAAAAACTTACAGCACCTGGTATTCCCAGGCGGTCTCCCATCCAAGTACTAACCAGGCCCGACCCTGCTGAGCTTCCGAGATCGGACGAGATCGGGCGTATTTTTTATTTTTTTTATTTTTATTTTTTTTATTATCAAAAAATTCAATTTTTTACAATATTTACAGTACAATATTACAAAGAACAATACAGAAGACACTATCCTAACATAGGCAGGTGAACAATTCACCCCCTATCAAATCAAAGAACCCAAAGAAATAAAAATACAAAAAAAACTAGTATACAAAAAAACCCAGACATGACTAAGACATTTCAAAAATTATAAGTGATTCCTCCACCATCCACCTTTGCAATCAACCCACACCCCTCAACAAAATGTTCATCAAAATCTTCCATCCCATAATTAAACAACATATCCATGTGTTTACTAAACAGTGATATAAAAATACCCCACACCTTCACCCTCTTCCTGTCAAAAAAACCATAATTCCTCCTACAAAAAATAGCATACCTCACAAAACTCAAAACAATATTCAACAAGCACACATTAACACCATCACATTTACCAGACACTCCAAATAACACAAGTTCCTCCCACACATACTTTTTCAAGAAATCACCCCCCCAGTTTTTACTTAACATTTCCTTAACTTTACAAAAAATATATTTTAATTCCTCACATTCTATAAACAAATGCATAAGCGTTTCTGGGAAACATCCACATATATCGCATTCCCTTTTTACTTCACAATTAATTTGATGTAACACCACCTTTGTAAATATTCTATTGTGTCTTAACTTAAAATCATTATTTTCACACTCCTTACAATTATATTTTACATTTAAATTTTCCCATATCTTTTTTTCATTCAATTCTGGAAAAACTGTTTTCCAAAAATTTTCAGCAGCCGGCCTTCTTTAACATTTTCCTACCATTATTCTATACAATATTTTCACTGGTATAGTAGATAAATGTACTTTCTTCTCACTGCTACCAATGAACAAATTAGGAAATACAAACAGATTTTCTCTTTCAACCTCACTATTTATTAAATCCACCCATGCGCTTGGTATGCTATTCTTTATCTTGTCATACATATTATTCACTGTTCCCCTTCCCACCTCTTCATCCCATTCCTTGATAATATCAAAAATAGCTTCTTCAGGTAAAAACCCTGGAATTACCTCATAGGTATAATCTTTTATTTGTCGTAGACCTGCACTCCTAAATACTTTATTATACAAAACTTGTTCTTTGTTCTTGATTTTCTCATTCAGAAATATAGGTTGATTCATAATCAGGTCAATATGACCACATTCATAATATACATTAGGCAACAACTCTGCCCATGCATTTAGCACCTCTTTATAAAAATCTGGTACCTTTTCAAACATTTTCCTTTTAAGCCCCATCAATAAACCATTATCTCCACATCCACCACTCTCCTCTAAGTAGACCTTAAAGAAGTGTTTCCAGCCATAATCTTCACTGTCATACAAATATTTCTTTACTGTTTTTATCCTAATAGCTTTTCTTTTGACATCTAAATCTACAAGTTTTAAACCTCCATCCACATAGTCAGCTATCAATGTTTTCTGAGATATTCTAACACCTTTACCATCCCATATAAAATTAGACACCACCTTATTTAATTCATTTAGCACCCACTCAGGCATGTCCAGGACTCCCAAAACATACACAAATTTAGATAATACCAAAGCATTTGCAACAATTACTTTACCTTTTAACTTTAATTTTCTATTTTTCCAGAAATGTAACGTTAGCTTGACTTTATTAAGGATCCCAGTCCAAGTTATATCTTTTGCCTCTTTCTCCTTTACACCAATGTTTACTCCCAGCACTTTAATAAAATCCCTTGCTATCTTGAATGGAATCTCACACTTATTTGCATCGATATCCCCAACAAACATTATTTCAGTCTTCTCTATATTAACTTTAGCGCCCGATGCCTTACCATATATATCTATGATTCTCATAATGCTTCCAATGCTTCCTATATCTTTCACAGTGCAAGTAGTGTCATCAGCGTACTGATGTACAACACTGATACCACCACCTGGGATTCCGACACCCCTTACCTCTTTATTACTATTTATTAAAGTAGCTAACGGTTCTGTAGAAATACTGTACAACAGAGCTGACAAAGGACAGCCCTGCCTTACTGACCTCTCTACAGGAAAAGTATCTGTTAACACTCCGTTACATTTGACACAACTTTTAGCCCCGCTGTACAACAGGTTGATCCAAGATACAAACTTTGGCCCAAAACCAAACCTCTCCATAGTCTGTAATAGGAAGCTATGCTCCACTCTATCAAAGGCTTTGTTAAAATCCAAACTTAATACTATACCGCCTTCATTTTTCATTTGATTAACAACATCTCTAATTGTACAAATTACATCTGCAACATCTCTTCCAGGTATACCGTAGGCTTGTGTTGATGCAATAATACTCCCAATCACCTTTTTCATCCTATTCGCTAACACTTTAGTCAATATCTTATAATCCGAATTTAGAAGACTGATAGGCCTATAATTTTCTAACTTTAATCTACTGCCCCTATTCTTGAATAAAATCGTTAACATACCAGTTGACATAGACTCAGGGATTTCCTTATTCTCTTCCATATAATGAAACACCTTCCCTAAAATGGGTGCCAAAATATCTACAAAGACTTTATAGAACTCATTTGTTAAACCATCCAAACCCGGACTTTTATTGCCTTGAGTGTTAACAATTGCTTCCTTGATTTCCATAATCGAAATCTCTTCATCACACATCATTCTATCTACCTGAGATACTTTGGCACTAATTGTATCCAGCACTTTTTCAACACACACTTTATCTACATCATTCTTTTTGTAAAGATTTCTGTAAAAGGATTCAACTGTATCTAAGATCTCAACAAAATCGTTTACCTTTACACCTTTTTCATTTCCAACTCTACAATGTAACTCTTAGTTTGTTTTCTTTTTTCAAGCCCCAAAAAAAAGGATGTACATTTCTCTCCCTCCAAAGCGTACTGTGCCCTACTCCTAACAATAGCACCCAAACATTTCTTTTTTTCATAACGACCCAGCTCTGCATGGATTTTCAAATAGTTCACAACATCATAGTCCGGATCAGTATCAGCCTTTTCAAGTTCATGCAACATCCTATTTCTAAGCATTGTTTCCTTCTGCTTATCTAACCGGTTGTGATTTCTAGCATACCTAATACTCCTGTTTTTTTACTTTTCCTTTCACTTCCTCCCACCATAAACACACATTCTCTTTTAACAGTACATTAGACATTTCATCATTAATACATTCAACAATTTCATTTCTATATCCTTCCTCCTTTAACAGACTGGCATTTAAACACCAGACACCTCCCCCTCTCCTCTCCACACCAAAACCCAATTGAAATGACATTACTGCGTGATCACTATATGCTGTAAAGTTATATGACATCTTCTTAACATGCTGCACCAATTCTTGTTTTGCTAGACATAAATCAATTCTGCTTTGTTTTAATTCCTTTAGCACCACCTGCCTTCTAGAAAACACTCTTCTGTTTGGATTTTCAGCCCTCCATATATCTACTAGATTCTCCTCATTCATAAGTTTCCATAATGCATTTCTAGAAGAGTCATATCTGAATCTAGCACAACTAGAGGCATCCATTCTACTACACCTCACATTAAAGTCTCCTATCAATATACAGTTTTCTGAGCACAGTGTTTTTAAGTTGTGAAACATTTCTCTCCTTTCAGATTCAATGTTTGAAGCATAAACATTGATTAAACGAAAAACTACATTTTGCACTTCAAATTCAATTGCAATAAGTCTGCCATCATTGTCTGCATATATTTGTTTTACATTTTGAACCACATCGTTTTTTATCAAAATAGCCACACCACATGTTTTATCACTTCCATGACTACAAAAAATTAACTCAGACCATTTACTCTTAATCTCCTGTATTTTGGAATCTGTCCAATTGGTCTCTTGAAAACACAACATGTCTGCCTTAACAGACACTAAAACCTGCTCAAATTTGCTCATGTTTCTCAAACTGTTACCATTTAGGGATGCGACTGTAATCATTATTAATGTGTGCAGAGGTATAATCAGAGCAAAACAAGTCCTTTCAAAACCGACTTTTTCTTTTTTCCAAATCCCATCATCTCCCTAGTTTTCGACAATGACCTCTTATTTTTTGCAAACAACTGATGATCCTCACTATCTATTTCATCCTCCGTCTCCTGATTTGGAGCGGCAGGGAAGCCTTTTGAAAAGTGCGCTTTAACAGTGCCAGTGACTTCAGTGGACCCAGCTCGCTCTTTGGTGTCATTTTTACACACGCTTGAAACTGGCTCAGGCACCTGAGAAGCACCTTGCACCATCTCTACCTGTGTATGTATTTCACCCATCATGTGCTGCTGTTCCACCTTGTCAGCAGCAGAGACCAAAACTGCGTCTCGTGTTTTGCCAGAAGACATTACAGGCTCTTCAGGCATATCTGCCACTGTCTCTGAAGTCACACTCCCCATGTCACTCTCTTTTTCTCCCTCCATAAACACACTCCCCTCCTCTTCCTCAGAAGTGAGGTCCATTGTTTGCAAAAGTAAGTGATCTTTTCCCTTCTTACAGCTACATCTAACTTTCGGTCTGTCACACATTTCACACACATTACCTATGTTCAAACATTCTCTGGCATAATGCCCTTGTTCACTACATTTATGGCAAGTGAATTCTGGACATTCCTTAAGTATGTGCCCCGGCTGAATACATAGTCTACATACCTTCACTTGATTGTCATGGATTACACGAAAATATTCAAATCCCTCGACAGTGTTAAATTTGGTAGAATATGGCAAGGATTGCACATTGTCTGTGAACTTCACCTTGCAAAATCTCGTCCCGTCTACAATGTCTGTTCCTGGCCACATCCTCCTCTTGATTGGCGTGGTCGCCTTCACTTTCCAGCCTCTTAGTTTCTCATATATCTCCCCATCTGTAATGTATGCAGGCAAGTTCAAAAAGGACACCACAAGCTCATCGTTCCCTAGCTCTTTAGCCATGATTTGACAGTTCTTTATCTTTAGCCCGTCCATTAGTCTTTCTTTTCCCTTTACATGAGACATTGTTATTTCATACTTATTTCCGTCTCTCATTCTACATCCAAGTATTGTTCCACAAACTTCCCTTATTCCTCTCAGCAATTCCATCGTTGTTATTTTCCCTTCTCCAATTATTTCCACGTTCACCGTCAGTTCCTTCTCATACTTTCTTTTCTTCAGTTCTTCATTTGAAATTCTGATTTCACTGTTGTCCTTTCTCGTCGTCGTTTGTATTCTTGATGTTGACGCCATGTTGTCCATCCGGTTATTTTAATCAATATCCCCCAAACAGCTCACGCCGATGGGGGATAATAACAAAAAAGTTTCAAAGAAAATCAACTACAATCACACACAAACTTTCAAACTTATAAATCAAAAAAACCTCCAAACAAACGATATCCTCTCTCAAGCACTCAGACACCTGCCGCTCATCCACTTCCTGAAATTCCAAAAAGGGGCGTATTCAGGCTGGTATGGCCGTAAGCGAGGGAACAACTCTTGGAACACTATATAAAGTCAATGTGTCACTCACTCTGAAAGGGACACAGAAACGTATCCACTTTGTGACACAAACTGAAGAAGCTCAACCCCTGCTTACATTTCCAAATATATATATATATATTTGAGTCTTGTTGGGGGGGAAGAGGGCATATCCTATGTTGATTTATGACAAGTTCATTGACTAGGGCCCTATAAAATAGGCGTTGCGGACCGAATCACGGAATCCAGACATTAAACCGAAATTCAACAATATTCAAACATTTATTGAACTTAGTAAGAAATCAACTAAATCTATTCAACTTGTTAGAAAACGCATTCATTTGCCCAAGTCAATCATAAGACATGAACAAAATGCATCAGTGATTCGTATTTCCATGAACTTTCTGAAACGGCACAGGAATGCCCCTGTCTGTGTGCATGTGTGCGGTGCGCGCGCATGTCTACACTTTGTGTAGCCGTTAGCGATGATGCTAATGATAACCTTCTTCTGGTAGGGAAGGAATGGCTTTCCCCAAAACCTTCGCAAGTAAATGTTAACTACAAAGTAGCCTATGCCTGCATGGCAGAATTATACCGTGATCATTTGCATCACTCCAGTTGCCATTTGTTCTACAGCAACACCGCTTAACCAAACAAAGGTCTCTTCCTGGTGCATGCTTGCATTTAAGGGTAACTACACCCCAACATCTAAATGTCTTACATTTTTCCCAGACCTCACAAATGGTCACCTGATAGGGTTTAAACATTGTTGTGGACATAGAACATCCAATTGTGCTGTTTTGCTATTAAAAAGGTGTACTTTTGAGAGCGAAAACCTGCCAAAACAGGGACAAACGGTCAACGGGGAAATCTAAACGGAGAAAAGGGAACTTGGGAATTAACGGAATCAGGCAAAACATTGAAGGGATTGTATAGTGCCCTAATGGACTACAGACATTGACTGTCTCCTAGACTAAAAACAAAGGCTGCATGTACTGCCTATATTTTGAGGGAAACGCACTGTCCATTATTTGATTTGATTTGATCAGGGCAGGGCAGCACACAAACTGCATTTAGTCCAATAACAATCCATGATATTATTAGGGTGATAAATAAAAAGCAGTTGCTCCATGACACAAGAGCACGCTCTACTGGGACAAAAGCTTACAGCACCTGGTATTCCCAGGCGGTCTCCCATCCAAGTACTAACCAGGCCCGACCCTGCTTAGCTTCCGAGACGGACGAGATCGGGCGTATTTTTTTTTCTTTTTTATTATCAAAAATTCAATTTTTTTACAATATTTACAGTACAATATTACAATGAACAATACAGCAGACACTATCCTAACATAGGCAGGTGAACAATTCACCCTATCAAATCAAAGAACCCAAAGAAATAAAAATACAGAAAAAACTCAGACATGAAAGACATAACAAAATCCACCCACAAAATAAAATAGGCAGATAAAAGCCACCCCTATCAAAAATAAACAAAAAATATTCAAAATAATTCTAAAAAATAATCTAATATAGACATTAGACATACTCCATTTCAGAAGTTAACCCTAACTCCCCCTCCTCCCTCCTCCATAGACACTAAAGTACTCCCCTTTATAAACATACTTTCAAATTTCTCTAGTTTTGCATTATACATTAAATCCACCTGCTTTCTTAAACCTGCTTTAAAGATTACCCAGACATTCACCTTTTTCCCTTCAAAATGTTTCATATTCCTTCTACAGTAAATTGCATACCTCACAAAACTCAACACAATATTCAACAGGTACACATTCACACCCAAACATTTCCCCATTACTCCAAATAATATTAACCTATCCCATACAAAACTTTCTAAAAACTCTTTTCTCCAGTGCCTCCACAGTAAAATTTTTACTTCCTTAAAAAAACCTGTCAGACTTGGACATTCAACAAATAAATGCAACAAAGACTCTGGCTTCATCATACACACATCACATTCCCGCCTTACATCGCGGTTTATCTGATGTAAAATAATATTTGTGTATATACGATTATGCCGTATCATAAAATCCATGTTCTCACAATTTCGTTTATTCCCAAACAAAACCAAATTCTCCCACATCAAAGAAACATCCAAATCAATAAACATTTTTTTCCACATCCTCTCAGCCGCAGGCCTCACACACACAGACTTCAACATACACTTGTACAATCTTTTCTGTGTTACTTTTGATAAAACTTGTTTCCCCGATCCTTTACCCACATAGAGACTTGGCAGCACATACAAGTCCTCATATTCCCCCTCCCCATTTATCACTTTTATCCACTCACCCGGAATGCATAATTTAATTCTTTCGTATATCTGCAATACTAATTTTCTCTCCACTGTATCATCAAACTCCCACACAGTATCCAGAATTGCCTGCCCCCTTAAAAACCCCGGTATAACCTCGTAAAGAAAATCTTTTACCAATATTAACCCAGCCTTCATGAACATTTTGTTGTACAGCACCTTCCCACCACTCTCTATTTTCGGATTCAAAAACACAGGCTGATTAAATATGTTGTCCTTATTTGTACATGTGTACTCAATCTTAGGAAGAAATTCCCCCCATGCCAAGAACACCTCTTTATAGAACTCAGGCAAACCCTCCAACATATCCTTCTTCCATGACATCAATAATCCACTTTCTTCACAACCCCCACTTCTGTACAAAAAATGTTTAAAAAACCTTTTCCATCCATAATCTACCTCCCCATATAAGTATTTTTGCACAGTTTTTATTCTCATTGCTTTTCTCTTCACATCCAAATCCACCAATTTCAACCCCCCATCCTTTAAATCCGAGATAAGAGTTGCCCTTGCAATCCTAGTCCCCTTCCCCTCCCATAGGAAATCTGTAACCAAACCATTGAATTCTTTTTAACACCCATTGTGGCATATCCAACGAACCTAGAACATAGATACATTTGGATGCCACCAAAGAATTAATCACCACCACCTTCCCCCTCAAGAACAGTTTTCTTGCCTTCCAATAGGATAGAGTATGTTTTATTTTATTCAAAACCCCAGTCCATGTCTCATCTCTCGTCCCTTCTTTATCCACCCCCAAAACCACCCCTAAAGTCTTTATATAACCTTCAGCCTTTTTGAAAGGGAATCCACAGTCCACTTTTTTCATCTATCCCCACATACATTATTTCAGATTTTTCAACATTAAGTTTTGCCCCTGATGCCTTGCCATATACCTCAAAACACTCCATTACATTCTTCACACTTTCAACATCTATCACAGTACATGTAGTATCATCCGCATATTGCTGTATAACACTCTCCCCCCATCCGGTATCCGTATACCTCGAATTAATTTGTTTGCTTTAATCATTGCTGCAAGCGGCTCCACCGATAAACTATAAAGAGCAGCTGATAACGGACATCCCTGCCTAACAGATCTCTCCAGAGGAAAAGAATCTGTTAAAATCCCATTACATTTTACTCTGCTCCTTGCATATCCATTCAGTAGTCTAATCCAACCTATCATTCTTTCACCAAACCCAAATTTCCCAAGTGTACGCAGTAAAAAGGAATGATCAACTCTATCAAAAGCCTTATTTAGATCCAAACTCATCACAAACCCCCCTTCCTCCCCCATATGCTTTATCACATCCCTTATTGTTCCCACTGTGTCAGAAATATCCCTCCCTGGTACACTATATCCTTGTGTCTCTGCTATTACTCCTCCCATAACTTTTTTAACTCTATTAGCTAAGACCTTGGCTAAGATCTTATAATCACAATTTAAAAGTGTCAACGGTCGATAATTATCCAAATTTTCACGACTCCCTTTATTTTTATACAATATGGTTAAAACTCCTGTGGCCAGCGAATCTGGCACCACTTGAGTCTTTTCAATATATTCATACAGTTTTCTTAAAATTGGAGCCAACAAATCTGCAAAAGATTTATAAAATTCCGCAGTTAGGCCATCAGACCCCGGACTCCTATTGCAATTAGCATCTAATATGGCTTCCTTAATGTCAGTTAGACTCATATCTTCATCACACATGTTTTTTTCTCCTTCTGTTATCTTAGTATCCACGTGTTCAAGCACCTTATCCATACAGGCTTCATTAACCTCTTCTTTTTTAAATAAGCATTCATAATATCTCTCGACCGTATCCAGAATCCCCACCAAATCATTAACCTTTTCCCCTTTATCATTAATTAACTCCGTAATATAAATCTTCTCTTGTCTTCTTTTTTCTAAATTCAAGAAAAATGAAGTACATCTTTCCCCCTCTATCGCATATTGCACTCTACTCCTTACAATCGCCGCATTGCATTTCTTCTTCTCATATTCATCAAGTGCATCCTTAGCCAGTAAATAATCCTCCACCCCATGACCTTCATCCTTTTCTATACACTCAAGTTCATGTTTAACCTTCTTACGTAGTTCCCTTTCCTTCTTTTTCAAAAAATAATTCCTCTTAACAGCATATTTTATAGTCAATTCCTTACATTTGGTTTTCAGCCCCTCCCACCACAACCCCATATTCACCTCCATTAACTGTTGTCTTTTGGCCTTCCCAATACATTCTGATATCATCTCAATATAATTTTCCTCCTCTAGCAAGCTATTATTTAAACACCACAGCCCACCAGATTTAGTATGTGTCCTTACTCCACAAGAAAATACCACCGCCGCATGATCACTAAAAGCTGTAAAAACATACTTAATTTCTTTCATAAAATTCCTTAAACCCTCATTTACTAAAACCAGATCTATTCGCGTCTGTTTCAACTCCCCTAAAACCACCTGCCTTCTAGAAATTCCTCTCTTGTTCGGATTCTCCTCCCTCCATATATCAATCAAACTGTTTTCAAACATAATCTTCCTTAAGACCCCCCTAGATACGTCATTTCTAAAAATAGCTCCCCTTTTCATATCTAATCTATTCATTTTAACATTAAAATCCCCTACTAAAATACAGTTACCCTTGCACCATTTCCCTAATTCTAAAAATAAATTCTTTTCGCTCTATCTCATTATTCGGCGCATAAATATTTATAATCCTAAAAACCCTATTCATATATTCAAAATCCAAAATTAAAATCCTCCCATTATTATCATTATATATCTTCTTCACATTTTCTACTACATCCTTCCTTAATAAAATTGCGACCCCACTTGAATTTCCCCTGCCATTGTTAACATAAATAAAATCCCTCCATATTTGTTTTACTTCTAAAACACATGCATTATCCCAGTGCGTCTCTTGAATACATAAAATATCTGAATTCTTCATTTGTACTATTCTATTAAATTTTCCCATTGTTCTCAAACCATTTGCATTTATTGACATTATATTTACCATTCTAATAAATAATAGAATAATAAAATATAATTTCATTATCCTCTACCTGTTATCCAGTTTCTTTCCTCTTCCACCCTTTCTCTCCCCCTCTTCCCCCCGCTTTCCTCTTCCTGTATCCTTCCCTCGTTCTTTCAATCTTTTCTCCATCATCCGTGTCCGATATCTCCTCCAAGTCCATGTTATCCATCCAACTCAACTTCTTGTCACCCTCATCCGTTGTGCTCCCCATTTTCATCTCCGTCTCTGGTATTGTCATCGTTGTGCTCCCCGTGTTCATCTCCGTCTCATGTATAGCCGTCGTTGTCGTTTCTGTTATTGTTCTCAAACTCGAACCCCTCTCCATTTCTTCACCCCCCGAGGTACTTGTTAGTACTGTGCTATCCCCCAAAACCTGTGAGTCCCCCGTGCTTCCCCCCAGTCCACTCCCCCCCTCCTCCTGAAAACTCCCTCTTCTTATTTCTGAGTCCATACTACTCCCAATTTCATTCATCTTCTGGTCCTTCTCCCTTCTTCCTTCCTCCGTCTCTCCACTCTCCACCACGTCCTCTCCTCCATCTTCTTCTCCTTCTTGCGACAATACAACTGCTTCCTCGAATAGTGCTTGACTCCCCTCTTCATCCTTATCCTCTCCACAGTTGCACTCCGCCAATCTCTTTCTGCATCCACCACAGAAATTCCTTTCCCTCTCTCCAACACATTCTCTCACATAGTGTCCTTGCTTGCCACATTTGAAACACTTAAATTCAGGGCAGTCTTTAACTATGTGCCCGGGTTGAATACACAACCGACACACTCTGACCTGCTTGTCATGAAGGACCCTAAAATATTCTGCTCCCTCCAACGTCTCAATTCTTGTAGAGTAAGGCAATGATGTCACTTTTTCTGTGAACTTGACTTTGCAATAACGTGTCCCATCAGCCACCTCCGTTCCTGGCCAAACTCTCCTCCTTATCTCCGATACGGCTTCCACTCCCCATCTAATCAGCTTGTCCAGTATCTCACTATCTTCTACATATACTGGGAGATTCATAAAAGACACCACCAATTCCTTCACATTAACGTCTCTCGCCACAATCCTGGTGTCCTTTATCCGTATTCCATCCATTAACCGTTCTTTTCCTTTTCCGTTTCTCATCGTAATTTCATACTTCTTTTCTCCTTTCATTCGGCATCCCACCACCTCTCCACACGCCTCCTTAATTGCTCGTAGTAGTTCCATTGTCGTCACTTTGTCTTCTCCTTCCAACTCAATTGCCACCGTGTATTCTTTGCCATATTTCCTTCCTTCTTTATCTTCATTTTTCTTCCGTTTCGCCTTTTCGTTGTCTTTGTCCATTCCGTTTGTCATTTCCATGTTGTCCGTCATAGTGATTCAAAAAAAGAATCCGAAAAGAAAAACTCTCCCCAAGCAGCAAAACTGCAAGGGGGGAAGACTAACCAAACTTAAAACTATTCAACTGCAAGAACAAACAAAAAAATATTTCGAAATCCAAATAATTAACAAAAATAGCTCTCGAGCAAACACTCTTCAGCAAACACTCACTCACAGCTCAAACCTCGCACCTGTCGTCACTTCTCCAATCAGGATGGGCGTATTCAGGCTGGTATGGCCGTAAGCGAGGGAACAACTCTTGGTACACTATATAAAGTCAATGTGTCACTCACTCTGAAAGGGACAGAAACGTATCCACTTTGTGACACAAACTGAAGAAGCTCAACCCCTGCTTACATTTCCAATATATATATATATATATATTTGAGTCTTGTTGGGGGGGAAGAGGGCATATCCTATGTTGATTTATGACAAGTTCATTGACTAGGGCCCTATAAAATAGGCGTTGCGGACCGAATCACGGAATCCAGACATTAAACCGAAATTCAACAATATTCAAACATTTATTGAACTTAGTAAGAAATCAACTAAATCTATTCAACTTGTTAGAAAACGCATTCATTTGCCCAAGTCAATCATAAGACATGAACAAAATGCATCAGTGATTCGTATTTCCATGAACTTTCTGAAACGGCACAGGAATGCCCCTGTCTGTGTGCATGTGTGCGGTGCGCGCGTATGTCTACACTTTGTGTAGCCGTTAGCGATGATGCTAATGATAACCTTCTTCTGGTAGGGAAGGAATGGCTTTCCCCAAAACCTTCGCAAGTAAATGTTAACTACAAAGTAGCCTATGCCTGCCTGGCAGAATTATACCGTGATCATTTGCATCACTCCAGTTGCCATTTGTTCTACAGCAACACCGCTTAACCAAACAAAGGTCTCTTCCTGGTGCATGCTTGCATTTAAGGGTAACTACACCCCAACATCTAAATGTCTTACATTTTTCCCAGACCTCACAAATGGTCACCTGATAGGGTTTAAACATTGTTGTGGACATAGAACATCCAATTGTGCTGTTTTGCTATTAAAAAGGTGTACTTTTGAGAGCGAAAACCTGCCAAAACAGGGACAAACGGTCAACGGGGAAATCTAAACGGAGAAAAGGGAACTTGGGAATTAACGGAATCAGGCAAAACATTGAAGGGATTGTATAGTGCCCTAATGGACTACAGACATTGACTGTCTCCTAGACTAAAAACAAAGGCTGCATGTACTGCCTATATTTTGAGGGAAACGCACTGTCCATTATTTGATTTGATTTGATCAGGGCAGGGCAGCACACAAACTGCATTTAGTCCAATAACAATCCATGATATTATTAGGGTGATAAATAAAAAGCAGTTGCTCCATGACACAAGAGCACGCTCTACTGGGACAAAAGCTTACAGCACCTGGTATTCCCAGGCGGTCTCCCATCAAAGTACTAACCAGGCCCGACCCTGCTTAGCTTCCGAGATCGGACGAGATCGGGCGTATTCAGGCTGGTATGGCCGTAAGCGAGGGAAAAACTCTTGGTACACTATATAAAGTCAATGTGTCACTCACTCTGAAAGGGACACAGAAACGTATCCACTTTGTGACACAAACTGAAGAAGCTCAACCCCTGCTTACATTTCCAATATATATATATATATATATTTGAGTCTTGTTGGGGGGGAAGAGGGCATATCCTATGTTGATTTATGACAAGTTCATTGACTAGGGCCCTATAAAATAGGCGTTGCGGACCGAATCACGGAATCCAGACATTAAACCGAAATTCAACAATATTCAAACATTTATTGAACTTAGTAAGAAATCAACTAAATCTATTCAACTTGTTAGAAAACGCATTCATTTGCCCAAGTCAATCATAAGACATGAACAAAATGCATCAGTGATTCGTATTTCCATGAACTTTCTGAAACGGCACAGGAATGCCCCTGTCTGTGTGCATGTGTGCGGTGCGCGCGTATGTCTACACTTTGTGTAGCCGTTAGCGATGATGCTAATGATAACCTTCTTCTGGTAGGGAAGGAATGGCTTTCCCCAAAACCTTCGCAAGTAAATGTTAACTACAAAGTAGCCTATGCCTGCATGGCAGAATTATACCGTGATCATTTGCATCACTCCAGTTGCCATTTGTTCTACAGCAACACCGCTTAACCAAACAAAGGTCTCTTCCTGGTGCATGCTTGCATTTAAGGGTAACTACACCCCAACATCTAAATGTCTTACATTTTTCCCAGACCTCACAAATGGTCACCTGATAGGGTTTAAACATTGTTGTGGACATAGAACATCCAATTGTGCTGTTTTGCTATTAAAAAGGTGTACTTTTGAGAGCGAAAACCTGCCAAAACAGGGACAAACGGTCAACGGGGAAATCTAAACGGAGAAAAGGGAACTTGGGAATTAACGGAATCAGGCAAAACATTGAAGGGATTGTATAGTGCCCTAATGGACTACAGACATTGACTGTCTCCTAGACTAAAAACAAAGGCTGCATGTACTGCCTATATTTTGAGGGAAACGCACTGTCCATTATTTGATTTGATTTGATCAGGGCAGGGCAGCACACAAACTGCATTTAGTCCAATAACAATCCATGATATTATTAGGGTGATAAATAAAAAGCAGTTGCTCCATGACACAAGAGCACGCTCTACTGGGACAAAAGCTTACAGCACCTGGTATTCCCAGGCGGTCTCCCATCCAAGTACTAACCAGGCCCGACCCTGCTTAGCTTCCGAGATCGGACGAGACGTATTTAATTACAGAATAAGCTTCATATTTCACATCACATCTTCAACTACAGCATAAATAGCTTCATATTATATTTTTCATAAGCTTCATTTTAATATATTACAGATTTTTACATATCAAATATTTCACATCACATCTTCACATCTCATAGCTCAAGCATTTCATATCAGCTTCATATTTCAATTTCACATCTCAGCCAACGAATCCCGTCATATAACTTTACAGCAACTGGTATTCCAAGGTGGTCCCCATCCAAGTACCAGCCCTAAACCTGCTTAGCTTCCGAGATCGGACGAGATCGGGCGTATTCAGGCTGGTATGGCCGTAAGCGAGGGAACAACTCTTGGTACACTATATAAAGTCAATGTGTCACTCACTCTGAAAGGGACACAGAAACGTATCCACTTTGTGACACAAACTGAAGAAGCTCAACCCCTGCTTACATTTCCAAATATATATATATATATATTTGAGTCTTGTTGGGGGGGAAGAGGGCATATCCTATGTTGATTTATGACAAGTTCATTGACTAGGGCCCTATAAAATAGGCGTTGCGGACCGAATCACGGAATCCAGACATTAAACCGAAATTCAACAATATTCAAACATTTATTGAACTTAGTAAGAAATCAACTAAATCTATTCAACTTGTTAGAAAACGCATTCATTTGCCCAAGTCAATCATAAGACATGAACAAAATGCATCAGTGATTCGTATTTCCATGAACTTTCTGAAACGGCACAGGAATGCCCCTGTCTGTGTGCATGTGTGCGGTGCGCGCGTATGTCTACACTTTGTGTAGCCGTTAGCGATGATGCTAATGATAACCTTCTTCTGGTAGGGAAGGAATGGCTTTCCCCAAAACCTTCGCAAGTAAATGTTAACTACAAAGTAGCCTATGCCTGCATGGCAGAATTATACCGTGATCATTTGCATCACTCCAGTTGCCATTTGTTCTACAGCAACACCGCTTAACCAAACAAAGGTCTCTTCCTGGTGCATGCTTGCATTTAAGGGTAACTACACCCCAACATCTAAATGTCTTACATTTTTCCCAGACCTCACAAATGGTCACCTGATAGGGTTTAAACATTGTTGTGGACATAGAACATCCAATTGTGCTGTTTTGCTATTAAAAAGGTGTACTTTTGAGAGCGAAAACCTGCCAAAACAGGGACAAACGGTCAACGGGGAAATCTAAACGGAGAAAAGGGAACTTGGGAATTAACGGAATCAGGCAAAACATTGAAGGGATTGTATAGTGCCCTAATGGACTACAGACATTGACTGTCTCCTAGACTAAAAACAAAGGCTGCATGTACTGCCTATATTTTGAGGGAAACGCACTGTCCATTATTTGATTTGATTTGATCAGGGCAGGGCAGCACACAAACTGCATTTAGTCCAATAACAATCCATGATATTATTAGGGTGATAAATAAAAAGCAGTTGCTCCATGACACAAGAGCACGCTCTACTGGGACAAAAGCTTACAGCACCTGGTATTCCCAGGCGGTCTCCCATCAAAGTACTAACCAGGCCCGACCCTGCTTAGCTTCCGAGATCGGACGAGATCGGGCGTATTCAGGCTGGTATGGCCGTAAGCGAGGGAACAAACTCTTGGTACACTATATAAAGTCAATGTGTCACTCACTCTGAAAGGGACACAGAAACGTATCCACTTTGTGACACAAACTGAAGAAGCTCAACCCCTGCTTACATTTCCAATATATATATATATATATTTGAGTCTTGTTGGGGGGAAGAGGGCATATCCTATGTTGATTTATGACAAGTTCATTGACTAGGGCCCTATAAAATAGGCGTTGCGGACCGAATCACGGAATCCAGACATTAAACCGAAATTCAACAATATTCAAACATTTATTGAACTTAGTAAGAAATCAACTAAATCTATTCAACTTGTTAGAAAACGCATTCATTTGCCCAAGTCAATCATAAGACATGAACAAAATGCATCAGTGATTCGTATTTCCATGAACTTTCTGAAACGGCACAGGAATGCCCCTGTCTGTGTGCATGTGTGCGGTGCGCGCGTATGTCTACACTTTGTGTAGCCGTTAGCGATGATGCTAATGATAACCTTCTTCTGGTAGGGAAGGAATGGCTTTCCCCAAAACCTTCGCAAGTAAATGTTAACTACAAAGTAGCCTATGCCTGCCTGGCAGAATTATACCGTGATCATTTGCATCACTCCAGTTGCCATTTGTTCTACAGCAACACCGCTTAACCAAACAAAGGTCTCTTCCTGGTGCATGCTTGCATTTAAGGGTAACTACACCCCAACATCTAAATGTCTTACATTTTTCCCAGACCTCACAAATGGTCACCTGATAGGGTTTAAACATTGTTGTGGACATAGAACATCCAATTGTGCTGTTTTGCTATTAAAAAGGTGTACTTTTGAGAGCGAAAACCTGCCAAAACAGGGACAAACGGTCAACGGGGAAATCTAAACGGAGAAAAGGGAACTTGGGAATTAACGGAATCAGGCAAAACATTGAAGGGATTGTATAGTGCCCTAATGGACTACAGACATTGACTGTCTCCTAGACTAAAAACAAAGGCTGCATGTACTGCCTATATTTTGAGGGAAACGCACTGTCCATTATTTGATTTGATTTGATCAGGGCAGGGCAGCACACAAACTGCATTTAGTCCAATAACAATACATGATATTATTAGGGTGATAAATAAAAAGCAGTTGCTCCATGACACAAGAGCACGCTCTACTGGGACAAAAGCTTACAGCACCTGGTATTCCCAGGCGGTCTCCCATCCAAGTACTAACCAGGCCCGACCCTGCTTAGCTTCCGAGATCGGACGAGATCGGGCGTATTCAGGCTGGTATGGCCGTAAGCGAGGGAACAACTCTTGGTACACTATATAAAGTCAATGTGTCACTCACTCTGAAAGGGACACAGAAACGTATCCACTTTGTGACACAAACTGAAGAAGCTCAACCCCTGCTTACATTTCCAATATATATATATATATATATTTGAGTCTTGTTGGGGGGGGAAGAGGGCATATCCTATGTTGATTTATGACAAGTTCATTGACTAGGGCCCTATAAAATAGGCGTTGCGGACCGAATCACGGAATCCAGACATTAAACCGAAATTCAACAATATTCAAACATTTATTGAACTTAGTAAGAAATCAACTAAATCTATTCAACTTGTTAGAAAACGCATTCATTTGCCCAAGTCAATCATAAGACATGAACAAAATGCATCAGTGATTCGTATTTCCATGAACTTTCTGAAACGGCACAGGAATGCCCCTGTCTGTGTGCATGTGTGCGGTGCGCGCGTATGTCTACACTTTGTGTAGCCGTTAGCGATGATGCTAATGATAACCTTCTTCTGGTAGGGAAGGAATGGCTTTCCCCAAAACCTTCGCAAGTAAATGTTAACTACAAAGTAGCCTATGCCTGCATGGCAGAATTATACCGTGATCATTTGCATCACTCCAGTTGCCATTTGTTCTACAGCAACACCGCTTAACCAAACAAAGGTCTCTTCCTGGTGCATGCTTGCATTTAAGGGTAACTACACCCCAACATCTAAATGTCTTACATTTTTCCCAGACCTCACAAATGGTCACCTGATAGGGTTTAAACATTGTTGTGGACATAGAACATCCAATTGTGCTGTTTTGCTATTAAAAAGGTGTACTTTTGAGAGCGAAAACCTGCCAAAACAGGGACAAACGGTCAACGGGGAAATCTAAACGGAGAAAAGGGAACTTGGGAATTAACGGAATCAGGCAAAACATTGAAGGGATTGTATAGTGCCCTAATGGACTACAGACATTGACTGTCTCCTAGACTAAAAACAAAGGCTGCATGTACTGCCTATATTTTGAGGGAAACGCACTGTCCATTATTTGATTTGATTTGATCAGGGCAGGGCAGCACACAAACTGCATTTAGTCCAATAACAATACATGATATTATTAGGGTGATAAATAAAAAGCAGTTGCTCCATGACACAAGAGCACGCTCTACTGGGACAAAAAGCTTACAGCACCTGGTATTCCCAGGCGGTCTCCCATCCAAGTACTAACCAGGCCCGACCCTGCTTAGCTTCCGAGATCGGACGAGATCGGGCGTATTTTTTTTTTTTTTTTTAAAGAATTAACCCATCATAGCTTTTTTACAGCTTATATTTTTTTACACATCATAGCTTCATATTTCACATCACATCTTCACAGCTTATTTTTACATATCATAGCTTCATATTTCACATCTCATAGCTTCACAGCTTATTTTTACATATCATAGCTTCATATTTCACATCACATCTTCACATCTCATAGCTTCACAGCTTATTTTTTTCCATATCATAGCTTCATATTTCACATCTTCACATCTCAGCCTATAACGCAGATTATCAGTCCACGTCATAGCTTCTTACATGCTTTTACAGCAACTGGTATTCCAAGGTGGTCCCCCATCCAAGTACTAACCAGCCCTAAACCTGCTTAGCTTCCGAGATCTGACGAGATCGGGCGTATTCAGGCTGGTATGGCCGTAAGCAAGGGAACAACTCTTGGTACACAATATAAAGTCAATGTGTCACTCACTCTGAAAGGGACAGAAACGTATCCACTTTGTGACACAAACTGAAGAAGCTCAACCCCTGCTTACATTTCCAATATATATATATATATATTTGAGTCTTGTTGGGGGGGAAGAGGGCATATCCTATGTTGATTTATGACAAGTTCATTGACTAGGGCCCTATAAAATAGGCGTTGCGGACCGAATCACGGAATCCAGACATTAAACCGAAATTCAACAATATTCAAACATTTATTGAACTTAGTAAGAAATCAACTAAATCTATTCAACTTGTTAGAAAACGCATTCATTTGCCCAAGTCAATCATAAGACATGAACAAAATGCATCAGTGATTCGTATTTCCATGAACTTTCTGAAACGGCACAGGAATGCCCCTGTCTGTGTGCATGTGTGCGGTGCGCGCGTATGTCTACACTTTGTGTAGCCGTTAGCGATGATGCTAATGATAACCTTCTTCTGGTAGGGAAGGAATGGCTTTCCCCAAAACCTTCGCAAGTAAATGTTAACTACAAAGTAGCCTATGCCTGCCTGGCAGAATTATACCGTGATCATTTGCATCACTCCAGTTGCCATTTGTTCTACAGCAACACCGCTTAACCAAACAAAGGTCTCTTCCTGGTGCATGCTTGCATTTAAGGGTAACTACACCCCAACATCTAAATGTCTTACATTTTTCCCAGACCTCACAAATGGTCACCTGATAGGGTTTAAACATTGTTGTGGACATAGAACATCCAATTGTGCTGTTTTGCTATTAAAAAGGTGTACTTTTGAGAGCGAAAACCTGCCAAAACAGGGACAAACGGTCAACGGGGAAATCTAAACGGAGAAAAGGGAACTTGGGAATTAACGGAATCAGGCAAAACATTGAAGGGATTGTATAGTGCCCTAATGGACTACAGACATTGACTGTCTCCTAGACTAAAAACAAAGGCTGCATGTACTGCCTATATTTTGAGGGAAACGCACTGTCCATTATTTGATTTGATTTGATCAGGGCAGGGCAGCACACAAACTGCATTTAGTCCAATAACAATCCATGATATTATTAGGGTGATAAATAAAAAGCAGTTGCTCCATGACACAAGAGCACGCTCTACTGGGACAAAAAGCTTACAGCACCTGGTATTCCCAGGCGGTCTCCCATCCAAGTACTAACCAGGCCCGACCCTGCTTAGCTTCCGAGATCGGACGAGATCGGGCGTATTCAGGCTGGTATGGCCGTAAGCGAGGGAACAACTCTTGGTACACTATATAAAGTCAATGTGTCACTCACTCTGAAAGGGACACAGAAACGTATCCACTTTGTGACACAAACTGAAGAAGCTCAACCCCTGCTTACATTTCCAAATATATATATATATATATTTGAGTCTTGTTGGGGGGGAAGAGGGCATATCCTATGTTGATTTATGACAAGTTCATTGACTAGGGCCCTATAAAATAGGCGTTGCGGACCGAATCACGGAATCCAGACATTAAACCGAAATTCAACAATATTCAAACATTTATTGAACTTAGTAAGAAATCAACTAAATCTATTCAACTTGTTAGAAAACGCATTCATTTGCCCAAGTCAATCATAAGACATGAACAAAATGCATCAGTGATTCGTATTTCCATGAACTTTCTGAAACGGCACAGGAATGCCCCTGTCTGTGTGCATGTGTGCGGTGCGCGCGTATGTCTACACTTTGTGTAGCCGTTAGCGATGATGCTAATGATAACCTTCTTCTGGTAGGGAAGGAATGGCTTTCCCCAAAACCTTCGCAAGTAAATGTTAACTACAAAGTAGCCTATGCCTGCCTGGCAGAATTATACCGTGATCATTTGCATCACTCCAGTTGCCATTTGTTCTACAGCAACACCGCTTAACCAAACAAAGGTCTCTTCCTGGTGCATGCTTGCATTTAAGGGTAACTACACCCCAACATCTAAATGTCTTACATTTTTCCCAGACCTCACAAATGGTCACCTGATAGGGTTTAAACATTGTTGTGGACATAGAACATCCAATTGTGCTGTTTTGCTATTAAAAAGGTGTACTTTTGAGAGCGAAAACCTGCCAAAACAGGGACAAACGGTCAACGGGGAAATCTAAACGGAGAAAAGGGAACTTGGGAATTAACGGAATCAGGCAAAACATTGAAGGGATTGTATAGTGCCCTAATGGACTACAGACATTGACTGTCTCCTAGACTAAAAACAAAGGCTGCATGTACTGCCTATATTTTGAGGGAAACGCACTGTCCATTATTTGATTTGATTTGATCAGGGCAGGGCAGCACACAAACTGCATTTAGTCCAATAACAATCCATGATATTATTAGGGTGATAAATAAAAAGCAGTTGCTCCATGACACAAGAGCACGCTCTACTGGGACAAAAAGCTTACAGCACCTGGTATTCCCAGGCGGTCTCCCATCCAAGTACTAACCAGGCCCGACCCTGCTTAGCTTCCGAGATCGGACGAGATCGGGCGTATTTTTTTTTCTCTTTTTATTATCAAAAAATTCAATTTTTTACAATATTTACAGTACAATATTACAATGAACAATACAGAAGACACTATCCTAACATAGGCAGGTGAACAATTCACCCCCTATCAAATCAAAGAACCCAAAGAAATAAAAATACAAAAAAAACTCAGACATGACTAAGACATAACAAATTCCACCCACAAAATAGGCAGATAAAAGCCACCCCCTATCAAATAAAAATAAACAAAGAAAATATTCAAAAAAATTCTTTCAAAAATTATAAGTGATTCCTCCACCATCCACCTTTGCAAACAACCCACACCCCTCAACAAAATGTTCATCAAAATCTTCCATCCCATAATTACACCATCCTTATTCACTAATCAACATAAAATACATAATCTAATATAGACATTAGACATACTCCATTTCAGAAGTTAACCCTAACTCCCCCTCCTCCCTCCTCCATAGACACTAAAGTACTCCCCTTTATAAACATACTTTCAAATTTCTCTAGTTTTGCATTATACATTAATTCCACCTGCTTTCTTAAACCTGCTTTAAAGATTACCCAGACATTCACCTTTTTCCCTTCAAAATGTTTCATATTCCTTCTACAGTAAATTGCATACCTCACAAAACTCAAAACAATATTCAACAGGTACACATTCACACCCAAACATTTCCCCATTACTCCAAATAATATTAACCTATCCCATGCAAAACTTTCTAAAAACTCTTTTCTCCAGTGCCTCCACAACAAAATTTTTACTTCCTTAAAAAAACCTGTCAGACTTGGACATTCAACAAATAAATGCAATAAAGACTCTGGCTTCATCATACACACATCACATTCCCGCCGTACATCGCGGTTTATCTGATGTAAAATAATATTTGTGTATATACGATTATGCCGTATCATAAAATCCATGTTCTCACAATTTCGTTTATTCCCAAACAAAACCAAATTCTCCCACATCAAAGAAACATCCAAATCAATAAACATTTTTCTCCACATCCTCTCAGCCGCAGGCCTCACACACACAGACTTCAACATACACTTGTACAATCTTTTCTGTGTTACTTTTGATAATACTTGTTTCCCCGATCCTTTACCCACATAGAGACTTGGCAGCACATACAAGTCCTCATATTCCCCCTCCCCATTTATCACTTTTATCCACTCACCCGGAATGCATAATTTAATTCTTTCGTATATCTGTAATACTAATTTTCTCTCCACTGTATCATCAAACTCCCACACAGTATCCAGAATTGCCTGCCCCCTTAAAAACCCCGGTATAACCTCGTAAAGAAAATCTTTTACCAATATTAACCCAGCCTTCATGAACATTTTGTTGTACAGCACCTTCCCACCACTCTCTATTTTCGGATTCAAAAACACAGGCTGATTAAATATGTTGTCCTTATTTGTACATGTGTACTCAATCTTAGGAAGAAATTCCCCCATGCCAAGAACACCTCTTTATAGAACTCAGGCAAACCCTCCAACATATCCTTCTTCCATGACATCAATAATCCACTTTCTTCACAACCCCCACTTCTGTACAAAAAATGTTTAAAAAACCTTTTCCATCCATAATCTACCTCCCCATATAAGTATTTTTGCACAGTTTTTATTCTCATTGCTTTTCTCTTCACATCCAGATCCACCAATTTCAACCCCCCATCCTTTAAATCCGAGATAAGAGTTGCCCTTGCAATCCTAGTCCCCTTCCCCTCCCATAGGAAATCTGTAACCAAACCATTGAATTCTTTTAACACCCATTGTGGCATATCCAACGAACCTAGAACATAGATACATTTGGATGCCACCAAAGAATTAATCACCACCACCTTCCCCCTCAAGAACAGTTTTCTTGCCTTCCAATAGGATAGAGTATGTTTTATTTTATTCAAAACCCCAGTCCATGTCTCATCTCTCGTCCCTTCTTTATCCACCCCCAAAACCACCCCTAAAGTCTTTATATAACCTTCAGCCTTTTTGAAAGGGAATCCACAGTCCACTTTTTCATCTATCCCCACATACATTATTTCAGATTTTTCAACATTAAGTTTTGCCCCTGATGCCTTGCCATATACCTCAAAACACTCCATTACATTCTTCACACTTTCAACATCTATCACAGTACATGTAGTATCATCCGCATATTGCTGTATAACACTCTCCCCCCCATCCGGTATCCGTATACCTCGAATTAATTTGTTTGCTTTAATCATTGCTGCAAGCGGCTCCACCGATAAACTATAAAGAGCAGCTGATAACGGACATCCCTGCCTAACAGATCTCTCCAGAGGAAAAGAATCTGTTAAAATCCCATTACATTTTACTCTGCTCCTTGCATATCCATTCAGTAGTCTAATCCAACCTATCATTCTTTCACCAAACCCAAATTTCCCAAGTGTACGCAGTAAAAAGGAATGATCAACTCTATCAAAAGCCTTATTTAGATCCAAACTCATCACAAACCCCCCTTCCTCCCCCATATGCTTTATCACATCCCTTATTGTTCCCACTGTGTCAGAAATATCCCTCCCTGGTACACTATATCCTTGTGTCTCTGCTATTACTCCTCCCATAACTTTTTTAACTCTATTAGCTAAGACCTTGGCTAAGATCTTATAATCACAATTTAAAAGTGTCAACGGTCGATAATTATCCAAATTTACACGACTCCCTTTATTTTTATACAGTATGGTTAAAACTCCTGTGGCCAGCGAATCTGGCACCACTTGAGTCTTTTCAATATATTCATACAGTTTTCTTAAAATTGGAGCCAACAAATCTGCAAAAGATTTATAAAATTCCGCAGTTAGGCCATCAGACCCCGGACTCCTATTGCAATTAGCATCTAATATGGCCTCCTTAATGTCAGTTAGACTCATATCTTCATCACACATGTTTTTTTCCCCTTCTGTTAACTTAGTATCCACGTGTTCAAGCACCTTATCCATACAGGAATCATTAACCTCTTCTTTTTTAAATAAGCATTCATAATATCTCTCGACCGTATCCAGAATCCCCACCAAATCATTAACCTTTTTCCCCTTTATCATTAATTAACTCCGTAATATAAATCTTCTCTTGTCTTCTTTTTTCTAAATTCAAGAAAAATGAAGTACACCTTTCCCCCTCTATCGCATATTGCACTCTACTCCTTACAATCGCCGCATTACATTTCTTCTTCTCATATTCATCAAGTGCATCCTTAGCCAGTAAATAATCCTCCACCCCATGACCTTCATCCTTTTCTATACACTCAAGTTCATGTTTAACCTTCTTACGTAGTTCCCTCTCCTTCTTTTTCAAAAAATAATTCCTCTTAACAGCATATTTTATAGTCAATTCCTTACATTTGGTTTTCAGCTCCTCCCACCACAACCCCATATTCACCTCCATTAACTGTTGTCTTTTGGCCTCCCCAATACATTCTGATATCATCTCAATATAATTTTCCTCCTCTAGCAAGCTATTATTTAAACACCACAGCCCACCAGATTTAGTATGTGTCCTTACTCCACAAGAAAATACCACCGCCGCATGATCACTAAAAGCTGTAAAAACATACTTAATTTCTTTCATAAAATTCCTTAAACCCTCATTTACTAAAACCAGATCTATTCGCGTCTGTTTCAACTCCCCTAAAACCACCTGCCTTCTAGAAATTCCTCTCTTGTTCGGATTCTCCTCCCTCCATATATCAATCAAACTGTTTTCAAACATAATCTTCCTTAAGACCCCCCTAGATACGTCATTTCTAAAAATAGCTCCCCTTTTCATATCTAATCTATTCATTTTTACATTAAAATCCCCTACTAAAATACAGTTACCCTTGCACCATTTCCCTAATTCTAAAAATAAATTATTTCGCTCTATCTCATTATTCGGCGCATAAATATTTATAATCCTAAAAACCCTATTCATATATTCAAAATCCAAAATTAAAATCCTCCCATTATTATCATTATATATCTTCTTCACATTTTCTACTACATCCTTCCTTAATAAAATTGCAACCCCACTTGAATTTCCCCTGCCATTGTTAACATAAATAAAATCCCTCCATATTTTTTTAACTCCTAAAACACATGCATTATCCCAGTGCGTCTCTTGAATACATAAAATATCTGAATTCTTCATTTGTACTATTCTATTAAATTTTCCCATAGTTCTCAAACCATTTGCATTTATTGACATTATATTTACCATTCTAATAAATAATAAAATAGTAAAATATAATTTCATTATCCTCTACCTGTTATCCAGTTTCTTTCCTCTTCCCCCCTTTCCCTCTCCCTCTTCCCCCCGCTTTCCTCTTCCTGTATCCTTCCCTCGTTCTTTCACTCTTTTCTCCATCATCCGTGTCCGATATCTCCTCCAAGTCCATGTTATCCAGCCAACTCAACTTCTTGTCACCCTCATCCGTTGTGCTCCCCATGTTCATCTCCGTCTCTGGTATTGTCATCGTTGTGCTCCCCGTGTTCATCTCCGTCTCATGTATAGCCGTCGTTGTCGTTTCTGTTATTGTTCTCAAACTCGAACCCCTCTCCATTTCTTCACCCCCCGAGGTACTTGTTAGTACTGTGCTATCCCCCAAAACCTGTGAGTCCCCGTGCTTCCCCCCAGTCCACTCCCCCCCCTCCTCCTGAAAACTCCCTCTTCTTATTTCTGAGTCCATACTACTCCCAATTTCATTCATCTTCTGGTCCTTCTCCCTTCTTCCTTCCTCCGTCTCTCCACTCTCCACCACGTCCTCTCCTCCATCTTCTTCTCCTTCTTGCGACAATACAACTGCTTCCTCGAATAGTGCTTGACTCCCCTCTTCAGCCATAACCTCTCCACAGTTGCACTCCGCCAATCTCTTTCTGCATCCACCACAGAAATTCCTTTCCTTCTCTCCGACACATTCTCTCGCATAGTGTCCTTGCTTGCCACATTTGAAACACTTAAATTCAGGGCAGTCTTTAACTATGTGCCCGGGTTGAATACACAACCGACACACTCTGACCTGTTTGTCATGAAGGACCCTAAAATATTCTGCTCCCTCCAACGTCTCAATTCTTGTAGAGTAAGGCAATGATGTCACTTTTTCTGTGAACTTGACTTTGCAAAAACGTGTCCCATCAACCACCTCCGTTCCTGGCCAAACTCTCCTCCTTATCTCCGAAACGGCTGCCACTCCCCAGCTACTCAGCTTGCCCAGTATCACACCATCTTCTACATATACTGGGAGATTCATAAAAGACACCACCAATTCCTTCACATTAACATCTCTCGCCAAAATCCTGGTGTCCTTTATCCATATTCCATCCATTAAACGTTCTTTTCCTTTTCCGTTTCTCATCGTAACTTCATACTTCTTTTCTCCTTTCATTCGGCATCCCACCACCTCTCCACACCCCTCCTTAATTGCTCGTAGTAGTTCCATTGTCGTCACTTTGTCTTCTCCTACCAACTCAATTGCCACCGTGTATTCTTTGCCATATTTCATTCCTTCTTTATCTTCATTTTTCTTCCGTTGCGCCCTTTCGTTGTCTTTGTCCATTCCGTTTGTCATTTCCATGTTGTCCGTCATAGTGATTCAAAAAAAGAATCCGAAAAGAGAAAACTCTCCCCCAAGCAGCAAAACTGCAAGGGGGGAAGACTAACCAAACTTAAAACTATTCAACTGCAAGAACAAACAAAAAATATATTTCGAAATCCAAATAATTAACAAAAATAGCTCTCGAGCAAACACTCTTCAGCAAACACTCACTCACAGCTCAAACCTCGCACCTGTCGTCACTTCTCCAATCAGGATGGGCGTATTCAGGCTGGTATGGCCGTAAGCGAGGGAACAACTCTTGGTACACTATATAAAGTCAATGTGTCACTCACTCTGAAAGGGACACAGAAACGTATCCACTTTGTGACACAAACTGAAGAAGCTCAACCCCTGCTTACATTTCCAATATATATATATATATTTGAGTCTTGTTGGGGGGGGGGAAGAGGGCATATCCTATGTTGATTTATGACAAGTTCATTGACTAGGGCCCTATAAAATAGGCGTTGCGGACCGAATCACGGAATCCAGACATTAAACCGAAATTCAACAATATTCAAACATTTATTGAACTTAGTAAGAAATCAACTAAATCTATTCAACTTGTTAGAAAACGCATTCATTTGCCCAAGTCAATCATAAGACATGAACAAAATGCATCAGTGATTCGTATTTCCATGAACTTTCTGAAACGGCACAGGAATGCCCCTGTCTGTGTGCATGTGTGCGGTGCGCGCGTATGTCTACACTTTGTGTAGCCGTTAGCGATGATGCTAATGATAACCTTCTTCTGGTAGGGAAGGAATGGCTTTCCCCAAAACCTTCGCAAGTAAATGTTAACTACAAAGTAGCCTATGCCTGCATGGCAGAATTATACCGTGATCATTTGCATCACTCCAGTTGCCATTTGTTCTACAGCAACACCGCTTAACCAAACAAAGGTCTCTTCCTGGTGCATGCTTGCATTTAAGGGTAACTACACCCCAACATCTAAATGTCTTACATTTTTCCCAGACCTCACAAATGGTCACCTGATAGGGTTTAAACATTGTTGTGGACATAGAACATCCAATTGTGCTGTTTTGCTATTAAAAAGGTGTACTTTTGAGAGCGAAAACCTGCCAAAACAGGGACAAACGGTCAACGGGGAAATCTAAACGGAGAAAAGGGAACTTGGGAATTAACGGAATCAGGCAAAACATTGAAGGGATTGTATAGTGCCCTAATGGACTACAGACATTGACTGTCTCCTAGACTAAAAACAAAGGCTGCATGTACTGCCTATATTTTGAGGGAAACGCACTGTCCATTATTTGATTTGATTTGATCAGGGCAGGGCAGCACACAAACTGCATTTAGTCCAATAACAATCCATGATATTATTAGGGTGATAAATAAAAAGCAGTTGCTCCATGACACAAGAGCACGCTCTACTGGGACAAAAGCTTACAGCACCTGGTATTCCCAGGCGGTCTCCCATCCAAGTACTAACCAGGCCCGACCCTGCTTAGCTTCCGAGATCGGACGAGATCGGGCGTATTCAGGCTGGTATGGCCGTAAGCGAGGGAACAACTCTTGGTACACTATATAAAGTCAATGTGTCACTCACTCTGAAAGGGACACAGAAACGTATCCACTTTGTGACACAAACTGAAGAAGCTCAACCCCTGCTTACATTTCCAATATATATATATATATATTTGAGTCTTGTTGGGGGGGGAAGAGGGCATATCCTATGTTGATTTATGACAAGTTCATTGACTAGGGCCCTATAAAATAGGCGTTGCGGACCGAATCACGGAATCCAGACATTAAACCGAAATTCAACAATATTCAAACATTTATTGAACTTAGTAAGAAATCAACTAAATCTATTCAACTTGTTAGAAAACGCATTCATTTGCCCAAGTCAATCATAAGACATGAACAAAATGCATCAGTGATTCGTATTTCCATGAACTTTCTGAAACGGCACAGGAATGCCCCTGTCTGTGTGCATGTGTGCGGTGCGCGCGTATGTCTACACTTTGTGTAGCCGTTAGCGATGATGCTAATGATAACCTTCTTCTGGTAGGGAAGGAATGGCTTTCCCCAAAACCTTCGCAAGTAAATGTTAACTACAAAGTAGCCTATGCCTGCCTGGCAGAATTATACCGTGATCATTTGCATCACTCCAGTTGCCATTTGTTCTACAGCAACACCGCTTAACCAAACAAAGGTCTCTTCCTGGTGCATGCTTGCATTTAAGGGTAACTACACCCCAACATCTAAATGTCTTACATTTTTCCCAGACCTCACAAATGGTCACCTGATAGGGTTTAAACATTGTTGTGGACATAGAACATCCAATTGTGCTGTTTTGCTATTAAAAAGGTGTACTTTTGAGAGCGAAAACCTGCCAAAACAGGGACAAACGGTCAACGGGGAAATCTAAACGGAGAAAAGGGAACTTGGGAATTAACGGAATCAGGCAAAACATTGAAGGGATTGTATAGTGCCCTAATGGACTACAGACATTGACTGTCTCCTAGACTAAAAACAAAGGCTGCATGTACTGCCTATATTTTGAGGGAAACGCACTGTCCATTATTTGATTTGATTTGATCAGGGCAGGGCAGCACACAAACTGCATTTAGTCCAATAACAATCCATGATATTATTAGGGTGATAAATAAAAAGCAGTTGCTCCATGACACAAGAGCACGCTCTACTGGGACAAAAGCTTACAGCACCTGGTATTCCCAGGCGGTCTCCCATCCAAGTACTAACCAGGCCCGACCCTGCTTAGCTTCCGAGATCGGACGAGATCGGGCGTATTCAGGCTGGTATGGCCGTAAGCGAGGGAACAACTCTTGGTACACTATATAAAGTCAATGTGTCACTCACTCTGAAAGGGACACAGAAACGTATCCACTTTGTGACACAAACTGAAGAAGCTCAACCCCTGCTTACATTTCCAATATATATATATATATATTTGAGTCTTGTTGGGGGGGAAGAGGGCATATCCTATGTTGATTTATGACAAGTTCATTGACTAGGGCCCTATAAAATAGGCGTTGCGGACCGAATCACGGAATCCAGACATTAAACCGAAATTCAACAATATTCAAACATTTATTGAACTTAGTAAGAAATCAACTAAATCTATTCAACTTGTTAGAAAACGCATTCATTTGCCCAAGTCAATCATAAGACATGAACAAAATGCATCAGTGATTCGTATTTCCATGAACTTTCTGAAACGGCACAGGAATGCCCCTGTCTGTGTGCATGTGTGCGGTGCGCGCGTATGTCTACACTTTGTGTAGCCGTTAGCGATGATGCTAATGATAACCTTCTTCTGGTAGGGAAGGAATGGCTTTCCCCAAAACCTTCGCAAGTAAATGTTAACTACAAAGTAGCCTATGCCTGCATGGCAGAATTATACCGTGATCATTTGCATCACTCCAGTGGCCATTTGTTCTACAGCAACACCGCTTAACCAAACAAAGGTCTCTTCCTGGTGCATGCTTGCATTTAAGGGTAACTACACCCCAACATCTAAATGTCTTACATTTTTCCCAGACCTCACAAATGGTCACCTGATAGGGTTTAAACATTGTTGTGGACATAGAACATCCAATTGTGCTGTTTTGCTATTAAAAAGGTGTACTTTTGAGAGCGAAAACCTGCCAAAACAGGGACAAACGGTCAACGGGGAAATCTAAACGGAGAAAAGGGAACTTGGGAATTAACGGAATCAGGCAAAACATTGAAGGGATTGTATAGTGCCCTAATGGACTACAGACATTGACTGTCTCCTAGACTAAAAACAAAGGCTGCATGTACTGCCTATATTTTGAGGGAAACGCACTGTCCATTATTTGATTTGATTTGATCAGGGCAGGGCAGCACACAAACTGCATTTAGTCCAATAACAATCCATGATATTATTAGGGTGATAAATAAAAAGCAGTTGCTCCATGACACAAGAGCACGCTCTACTGGGACAAAAGCTTACAGCACCTGGTATTCCCAGGCGGTCTCCCATCCAAGTACTAACCAGGCCCGACCCTGCTTAGCTTCCGAGATCGGACGAGATCGGGCGTATTCAGGCTGGTATGGCCGTAAGCGAGGGAACAACTCTTGGTACACTATATAAAGTCAATGTGTCACTCACTCTGAAAGGGACACAGAAACGTATCCACTTTGTGACACAAACTGAAGAAGCTCAACCCCTGCTTACATTTCCCAATATATATATATATATATTTGAGTCTTGTTGGGGGGGAAGAGGGCATATCCTATGTTGATTTATGACAAGTTCATTGACTAGGGCCCTATAAAATAGGCGTTGGCGGACCGAATCACGGAATCCAGACATTAAACCGAAATTCAACAATATTCAAACATTTATTGAACTTAGTAAGAAATCAACTAAATCTATTCAACTTGTTAGAAAACGCATTCATTTGCCCAAGTCAATCATAAGACATGAACAAAATGCATCAGTGATTCGTATTTCCATGAACTTTCTGAAACGGCACAGGAATGCCCCTGTCTGTGTGCATGTGTGCGGTGCGCGCGTATGTCTACACTTTGTGTAGCCGTTAGCGATGATGCTAATGATAACCTTCTTCTGGTAGGGAAGGAATGGCTTTCCCCAAAACCTTCGCAAGTAAATGTTAACTACAAAGTAGCCTATGCCTGCATGGCAGAATTATACCGTGATCATTTGCATCACTCCAGTTGCCATTTGTTCTACAGCAACACCGCTTAACCAAACAAAGGTCTCTTCCTGGTGCATGCTTGCATTTAAGGGTAACTACACCCCCAACATCTAAATGTCTTACATTTTTCCCAGACCTCACAAATGGTCACCTGATAGGGTTTAAACATTGTTGTGGACATAGAACATCCAATTGTGCTGTTTTGCTATTAAAAAGGTGTACTTTTGAGAGCGAAAACCTGCCAAAACAGGGACAAACGGTCAACGGGGAAATCTAAACGGAGAAAAGGGAACTTGGGAATTAACGGAATCAGGCAAAACATTGAAGGGATTGTATAGTGCCCTAATGGACTACAGACATTGACTGTCTCCTAGACTAAAAACAAAGGCTGCATGTACTGCCTATATTTTGAGGGAAACGCACTGTCCATTATTTGATTTGATTTGATCAGGGCAGGGCAGCACACAAACTGCATTTAGTCCAATAACAATCCATGATATTATTAGGGTGATAAATAAAAAGCAGTTGCTCCATGACACAAGAGCACGCTCTACTGGGACAAAAAGCTTACAGCACCTGGTATTCCCAGGCGGTCTCCCATCCAAGTACTAACCAGGCCCGACCCTGCTTAGCTTCCGAGATCGGACGAGATCGGGCGTATTCAGGCTGGTATGGCCGTAAGCGAGGGAACAACTCTTGGTACACTATATAAAGTCAATGTGTCACTCACTCTGAAAGGGACACAGAAACGTATCCACTTTGTGACACAAACTGAAGAAGCTCAACCCCTGCTTACATTTCCAAATATATATATATATATATATTTGAGTCTTGTGTGGGGGGGGAAGAGGGCATATCCTATGTTGATTTATGACAAGTTCATTGACTAGGGCCCTATAAAATAGGCGTTGCGGACCGAATCACGGAATCCAGACATTAAACCGAAATTCAACAATATTCAAACATTTATTGAACTTAGTAAGAAATCAACTAAATCTATTCAACTTGTTAGAAAACGCATTCATTTGCCCAAGTCAATCATAAGACATGAACAAAATGCATCAGTGATTCGTATTTCCATGAACTTTCTGAAACGGCACAGGAATGCCCCTGTCTGTGTGCATGTGTGCGGTGCGCGCGTATGTCTACACTTTGTGTAGCCGTTAGCGATGATGCTAATGATAACCTTCTTCTGGTAGGGAAGGAATGGCTTTCCCCAAAACCTTCGCAAGTAAATGTTAACTACAAAGTAGCCTATGCCTGCCTGGCAGAATTATACCGTGATCATTTGCATCACTCCAGTGGCCATTTGTTCTACAGCAACACCGCTTAACCAAACAAAGGTCTCTTCCTGGTGCACGCTTGCATTTAAGGGTAACTACACCCCAACATCTAAATGTCTTACATTTTTCCCAGACCTCACAAATGGTCACCTGATAGGGTTTAAACATTGTTGTGGACATAGAACATCCAATTGTGCTGTTTTGCTATTAAAAAGGTGTACTTTTGAGAGCGAAAACCTGCCAAAACAGGGACAAACGGTCAACGGGGAAATCTAAACGGAGAAAAGGGAACTTGGGAATTAACGGAATCAGGCAAAACATTGAAGGGATTGTATAGTGCCCTAATGGACTACAGACATTGACTGTCTCCTAGACTAAAAACAAAGGCTGCATGTACTGCCTATATTTTGAGGGAAACGCACTGTCCATTATTTGATTTGATTTGATCAGGGCAGGGCAGCACACAAACTGCATTTAGTCCAATAACAATCCATGATATTATTAGGGTGATAAATAAAAAGCAGTTGCTCCATGACACAAGAGCACGCTCTACTGGGACAAAAAGCTTACAGCACCTGGTATTCCCAGGCGGTCTCCCATCCAAGTACTAACCAGGCCCGACCCTGCTTAGCTTCCGAGATCGGACGAGATCGGGCGTATTCAGGCTGGTATGGCCGTAAGCGAGGGAACAACTCTTGGTACACTATATAAAGTCAATGTGTCACTCACTCTGAAAGGGACACAGAAACGTATCCACTTTGTGACACAAACTGAAGAAGCTCAACCCCTGCTTACATTTCCAATATATATATATATATATTTGAGTCTTGTTGGGGGGGGAAGAGGGCATATCCTATGTTGATTTATGACAAGTTCATTGACTAGGGCCCTATAAAATAGGCGTTGCGGACCGAATCACGGAATCCAGACATTAAACCGAAATTCAACAATATTCAAACATTTATTGAACTTAGTAAGAAATCAACTAAATCTATTCAACTTGTTAGAAAACGCATTCATTTGCCCAAGTCAATCATAAGACATGAACAAAATGCATCAGTGATTCGTATTTCCATGAACTTTCTGAAACGGCACAGGAATGCCCCTGTCTGTGTGCATGTGTGCGGTGCGCGCGTATGTCTACACTTTGTGTAGCCGTTAGCGATGATGCTAATGATAACCTTCTTCTGGTAGGGAAGGAATGGCTTTCCCCAAAACCTTCGCAAGTAAATGTTAACTACAAAGTAGCCTATGCCTGCCTGGCAGAATTATACCGTGATCATTTGCATCACTCCAGTGGCCATTTGTTCTACAGCAACACCGCTTAACCAAACAAAGGTCTCTTCCTGGTGCACGCTTGCATTTAAGGGTAACTACACCCCAAAATCTAAATGTCTTACATTTTTCCCAGACCTCACAAATGGTCACCTGATAGGGTTTAAACATTGTTGTGGACATAGAACATCCAATTGTGCTGTTTTGCTATTAAAAAGGTGTACTTTTGAGAGCGAAAACCTGCCAAAACAGGGACAAACGGTCAACGGGGAAATCTAAACGGAGAAAAGGGAACTTGGGAATTAACGGAATCAGGCAAAACATTGAAGGGATTGTATAGTGCCCTAATGGACTACAGACATTGACTGTCTCCTAGACTAAAAACAAAGGCTGCATGTACTGCCTATATTTTGAGGGAAACGCACTGTCCATTATTTGATTTGATTTGATCAGGGCAGGGCAGCACACAAACTGCATTTAGTCCAATAACAATCCATGATATTATTAGGGTGATAAATAAAAAGCAGTTGCTCCATGACACAAGAGCACGCTCTACTGGGACAAAAGCTTACAGCACCTGGTATTCCCAGGCGGTCTCCCATCCAAGTACTAACCAGGCCCGACCCTGCTTAGCTTCCGAGATCGGACGAGATCGGGCGTATTCAGGCTGGTATGGCCGTAAGCGAGGGAACAACTCTTGGTACACTATATAAAGTCAATGTGTCACTCACTCTGAAAGGGACACAGAAACGTATCCACTTTGTGACACAAACTGAAGAAGCTCAACCCCTGCTTACATTTCCCATATATATATATATATATATTTGAGTCTTGTTGGGGGGAAGAGGGCATATCCTATGTTGATTTATGACAAGTTCATTGACTAGGGCCCTATAAAATAGGCGTTGCGGACCGAATCACGGAATCCAGACATTAAACCGAAATTCAACAATATTCAAACATTTATTGAACTTAGTAAGAAATCAACTAAATCTATTCAACTTGTTAGAAAACGCATTCATTTGCCCAAGTCAATCATAAGACATGAACAAAATGCATCAGTGATTCGTATTTCCATGAACTTTCTGAAACGGCACAGGAATGCCCCTGTCTGTGTGCATGTGTGCGGTGCGCGACGTATGTCTACACTTTGTGTAGCCGTTAGCGATGATGCTAATGATAACCTTCTTCTGGTAGGGAAGGAATGGCTTTCCCCAAAACCTTCGCAAGTAAATGTTAACTACAAAGTAGCCTATGCCTGCCTGGCAGAATTATACCGTGATCATTTGCATCACTCCAGTGGCCATTTGTTCTACAGCAACACCGCTTAACCAAACAAAGGTCTCTTCCTGGTGCACGCTTGCATTTAAGGGTAACTACACCCCAAAATCTAAATGTCTTACATTTTTCCCAGACCTCACAAATGGTCACAAATGGCTTGGTAGAGCAGTCTGTGCTGTGCTGTGGTCGGGAGAGGTTGTGTTTTCTCTAGCAGGAGGTAAGCTTGAGGTAAGCTTGGCTTCTTATATGGTGTTGAGTAAAGCTTAAACCATGCATTTGATCGTAGGTAGGTAGTTGTAGTTAGGTATTGTAGGTAGTTTATTTAGGTAGTTATTGTAGGTTTCCGTAGGTAATTATTGTAGGTAAGTATTGTTTACGGCGGAGCCCGGAGAAAGCACGAGGCTAGCTAGCTAGCGGGTAGCTACTGGTAATGCGTTTAGCAACGTGGAGAGTTGTTTCCAATGTTAATGTGCTAGCTAGCCAACGTTTAATTTTTGCTGCGTTATGAAAGGAACTAGACACGGACACGAATTATCTGTTTAGTGTGTTAACACACTATTGGTAGTTTGTTGTAACCAAGTATTGGTGCTAAACTGTGTGTTATTGGATGCTAGCATGCTAGTTAGCCATGGCGTCATAGTTAGGCATCGTGGGCTGTTGTGGGTAGTTACTGTAGGTTAGCATTGTTTTTCGGCGGTGCCGGTCTAGCACCGAAGCTAGCTAGCTAGCCGTTCTTCAAACAAAGTCAACACAGTGGCCATTGCTAGCTAGCCAACACGACCAGCTAACTGTACTGTAGTAGCTAAATACAATATACTTATGCTAGCTAGCCAACCTTTAATTATTG